>NC_142954.1:25678509-25683509 GCF_046866305.1 Octopus bimaculoides
CAATTACCACCCAACGGTAGAGTATGGATACAGTGTTAACACAAACGACGTGGCTGCTATTAATGCTTCTGCTATTTTCCATTATCATCGTCCTCTTCTTGCCGACTTTCCTCCCTCTTCACCTAATTCTCTACTGTTGTTGCTACTAATATTAATAACAGCACTACCATTAATAATCTTCTCTACTAATAGGTAGAAGGCCATGGTAAGTCGATTACATCGATCCCAGTTCTTGATCAATACTTATTTTATTGACGCCGAAAGCATGAAAGCCGAAGTCGGCTTCGGCAGAATTTGAACTCAGAACCAACGAGATGGCTACTCTATCTTTATCGACCGTGGAAAAACGGGTGAGGGAATGTTGTCCTCAGCTCAATTTAAGCTCGCAGCGTAAAAAGCTGCTTCAAAACTATTTCTCTTGACACCCAGAGGGTTCTACCCGATCGTAGCCCATATAATAACAGGGTGACGGCATTCAATGCCTGTAGCGTTTATCTCGACCCAGCATTGCTCCCTAATAGCACTACCATGTTGGCCCCTAGTGGGTAATAAAGAGATACTAATAGCACTATCAGGTATTTCTGGAAATTTTTTATGCATCCGGATTCGAAAAAATTCGAAATAGACAAGTTTGTTGATTTTCATCGATGTCCTGTTTTTTCCAGGAACGTCCTCATATTTGTCTGTCACTGATCTTCTACAGTTCAGTCCTTCGAATTGTCCGAATGGTTGGGGGATGTGAGCGCTTCGGCATATTCCAGATGCCAAGCACCTTGTTGCGGACTTTGCTTGTGAAAAAGACGAGCTGCAGAAAAGCATGTCTGTCAAACGGTGATCACATTTGTTCACTTATGAAATCGCTGGGGATGAAGTAGTCTTAGCGCTTAACTGTGGACCTTCGGCTATAACTGTCTACTCCTCTTTTCGGGGACGTTAACAACAAAGGATGGCCTCATTGATGGAAAGCATTCCTTCTGTCCATCACAATAAGAAAAACAGAGAAACCAGTTTTACTAAACGAGAAGCGGACCAAAGCAGAACGTTCAGGCGGTAACAAATGGCGGATGATACGTCGGCGTTCAGCACTCCATGCATAATCTTTTAGGAATAACTTCAACAATATCCATAACAACAGTGTGTTTGTAGCTTTTGGTGAAATCTATTGTGTACAGTTGGGTGACGCCTTATATATATATATATATAACATGAATAATTTCCATTGAAATATCTCTCAATCGACTTGTTCATTACTGATATTAAATTGCGATGCAAAATTGCGGTCGAGAATTATTTTAACGTAAGTTTCAAGTACAGTTTTTAACTTAATGACAGCAATTGAACCATTTTAATACTTATCATACTTGAGGTTGATGGTTCGAAACTGGCCGTGATTACACGGACAGTTTACGCCGTCATTGACATGCGCATTGCTTATATAAAACTAGAATATTCAAAGTACTTTTTTTCTACATTTAAAGTAGAGATATTTAGATTACTTTAACAGATGAAATTTTGTAAACATTTTCCCTCTCCTGACGATATTGCCAAAAAATTATTCAGTTGTCATTTATTAAAATTTCCTTCGTTATTATTCGATCTGAAAGTGGAGGCACAATGGCCCAGTGGTTAAGGGAGCGGACTCGCGGTTATAAGATCGCGGTTTCGATTCCCAGACCGCGCGTTGTGAGTGTTTATTGAGCGAAAACACCTAAAGCTCCACGAGGCTCCGGCAGGGGATGGTGGCGAACCCTGCTGTACTCTTTCACCACAACTTTCTCTCACTCTTACTTCCTGTTTCTGTTGTGCCTGTAATGCAAAAGGGTCAGCCTTGTCACACTGTGTCACGCTGAATATCCCCGAGAACTACGTTAAGGGTACACGTGTCTGCGGGGTGCTCAGCCACTTTCACGTTAATTTCACGAGCAGGCTGTTCCGTTGATCGGATCAACTGGAACCCTCGACGTCGTAAGCAACGGAGTGCCAAAAGTAATTCGACCTGATGACCGACTCATCGGCGAAGATATTGCAGTCAAGAATAGTGAACTTTTGACATCCTTACAAATACAAAAACATTTTGAATGCAACTTACTTGCTACTACCACAACTTATCGTAACAAAATACCACACGCACACAAAGAGCCCACACACTGATACATACAACATATATACACATACACGAGCACTCTCTCACCCACTTTTATACACACACACATACACGATCTCTCACACACACACAACCTGACACAGATACGAGGATGTAATTCTAGTCGCTTATTCAAAACTACTAAAACAGCAAAACAGGTCACGTGATACCAACAATTAGAACAGTTTTTATTTGGTCGTTGGATCACCCAAAACTGAGCAGACGTCGAATCAAAGCGTTCTGGCCACGACTGCATCGTCATTCACACATGCATTGCATACGTAAGACTATAATGTCCCATTCATCACTTTCCTACATTTCAAGTCGTGAGTGCCGTGAAAGATATTTAGCTGTTATTTCTGCAGGAACAGGTACAGGGTTTCTCATTAACACTTATTGAAACACGGTTATTTCCCTTGTCATATCGAATTACTCCAGTTCCTTCAAAACAACATATATTTAAGTAAATCTTTAAGACAGCATCATTTCTCTCGCAGTTCTATTAAGAACACACTAATTGGCTAATTAGATATATTTCAATTCCCGAATTTCAATTATTTATCGCGTTATTTGTTTGTTTGTGTGTCTGTTATTTTTTTATTGGGAGATTTAAAAAAACAGATATATCGATTTTACTGTTTTCCCCGCAACCCTTCCATACTTTCTGAACATGTTTGTGTGATGGGGAGGGGGAATAATTGTTCATAGATGTGTTCTTATGTGTACATGTGTATGTGCAGTATTTTTGTGTGTTTCTGAATGCCACAGCAAGCACATCTGCTTGTGTAATGAGGGACTAAATCGTTTTCCTTTGGCTAGTTTGAAATATATATAAATATATACACACCCATATATATATATATATATATATATATATATATATATATATATATATATATACCGGAGTAAGCACATAAAATGTGCAAGGTGGAAAATAGAATACTCAAATACCAGAGGTAGAGTAATATGCTTTATTTAAAACCAGCAGAACTATAACAAAAGACTGTCACTCGGATTTTCACGTTCCCGTTCATCGGAGAGTTTTGTTAGATTTTCTAACAAAACTGTCAGATGAACGGAACGTGAAACTCCGAGCAATAGTCCCCTGCTACACTTCTGCCACTTTCAAACAACGGAAACACACACACACACACAGATATATATGTGTATGTATATATATATATATATATATATATATATATATATATATATATATATGTATTATATATGCATCAGTATATATATATATATATATATATATATATATATATATATATATATATATATATGTGTGTGTGCGTATATATTTTATGTATGTATATATATATATATATATATATATGCGTATATACATATTATATATATATACATACATATATATTATATATGTATTTTATATATCATATAAATACATGTGTATGTGCGTGTGTATATATATACATATATACATATGGGCAAGATATATATATGTATATATATATTATATGTATGAGCAAGTATTATATGTATATATGTGTGTATACATATACATATCGTATGTATATATATACATACCTATATTATGTATGTATATTTTATATATATACATACATATATTGTATACGTATATTATATATATGTATATTATGTATGTATATTATATATTTTATGTATATATATATATATATATATATATATATATAAATATATATATATATATATTATTTGAAACGAATATTCGTAGTTAGAGGTGCATTAGGATCTATCCCTAAAGATTTGAAGAGATGGATATAGGAAGTAGGCATAGAACCATGTTTTAGGGACCACTAGATTACTTAGGAAGGTTCTTGGTATTTAAAGTTACTTGTTGTTGCCCAGTGCTAGGAATTTTACTTTTCCAACAGTCATAAGACTGTTATGTTATGTGTATACGGAATACCAGTGGAGGTTAGGGCAGCGGGTCGTGGTCGTAGGATAGCGCCTTCGATTCCCAGACCGGGTGTTCTGGCTGTTTATTGAGCGAAAACACCTAAAGCTCCACGAGGCTCCGCCAGGGGATGGTGGCGAACCCTGCTGTACACTTCCACCACAACTTTCTCTCACTCTTACTTCCTGTTTCTGTTGTACCTGTAATTCAAAGGGTCAGCCTTGTCACACTCTGTGTCACACTGAATATCCCCGAGAACTACGTTAAGGGACACGTGTCTGTGGAGTGCTCAGTCACTTGCACGTTGATTTCACGAGGAGGCTGTTCCGTTGATCGGATCAACTGGAACCCTCATCGTCGTAACCGACGGAGTCCCAACCAAACGGATTAACAACAACAATAATGATGATGACGACTACGGCGTCGATAATGATGATGATAATGATAATAGTAATGATATTGAAAATGATAAGAATAACCAGTCAACATTAATGATAAGTAAAATGCCAAACATATGTTTTTATTAGTGGAAAACAAAATGGCAGTATGTGGTTTTTTAACCACAATGAAAAACAAGACTACAAAAAAACGAACAAAAATAATGAATCACTCCCACCAACACACCCGTCCATCAAAATCAGCAAATAAATTCACTATTGTTTCACAGTTATTGGCATAATAAAAATAAAATTAAAAGAAAAAAAGAATGAGTGTGTGTGTGTATGAGAGAGAGGGAGAAAGAAAGAAAGAAATTCAATTTATTGTGCGTTAATTTTATTTTGATTCCCCTGTGGTGATTGAGAATCAAAAACGGTTTGATTAAACAAGAAAGATATAAAACTGAAAAATGATAAAAGGACAAAAATAAAATGAAAAAACAACGAAAGGAAAAAGAAAGATACAAGGGAGACTGGAGAGTAAAGAGTGAAGTGAAGAATTGTGGGAAATAAC
>NC_142954.1:25688509-25738509 GCF_046866305.1 Octopus bimaculoides
ATAGAGATAGACAGAGAGATAGTTATATAGACACAGATAGAGAGAGAGATCGACAGATATATATATATATATATATATATATATATATATATAGTGAGAATTTACAAAAGAAACAAAAGACGAAGACGGGTGTGTAAACAACAAACAGATGTATTAGTTTAACGCTCGGGAAGTGAGAAAGTCTTTTACGTTTCGATCCTACGCTATTCAAATTCAACAGAAAGAACACCGAAAATAAACAGAGAGAGAAAATAGAAAAAGGTTTAGTGGCTAGCGATCTATTATGGCGATATATATATATATATATATATATATATATTCAAAAAGGGATAAAACTCTTTTACAAGAATGTTATCAAGAAGCCAGTGTGTAAAAAAATTCATAAGGGAAATTTCTATTCCCTTATATATATGAGAGAGAGAGAGAGAGAGAGAGAGAGAAGCAGACCGACAGACAGGCAAGCAAACAGACAGCCTGGTAGATAGATGACAGAAAAGCCAAAGAGCGACAATCAGCCTAGCATTTCATTTGCATCAACAATATTTGGGTGAGGCGCTATGTGAGAAAGATCCTTTGATGATGCGGTGTATGCTGTAAGAATTATTAAAGAGCTTCTGCTTGTGTGGGTTTCGTAAACTCATACACTTTTGCAATATCTTACTTGAATTTTTGTTTCATTTTTGTTTTGTTTCAAAATCTTAGATAAAATTTTGGCAATTATTAATTCCTTCTCCAAAGCTGTAATATATGTTGTGGATATAATCTTAACATCCACGATCTTTGACAAATAGAAAATTCCCACTTATCAGATAAAGCATGGAAATAGATACAGGGAATTACAAGATCATGTTACGTAGTAAAGAAATGTTCCAAGTGGAAGGGTCTGAAGTGGAACGCGTCACAGAGTCCGTGTTTCTTAGTCCTATAGTACCAAATGGGTCAACAGACTTACAAAATAAGGGTCTCGTACGTATCTAAAGCGTGTGGGAGACCATGAAATACCATCTTGGGTTGGTGACGAACCCAGCCTGCACTTCGAACCTGAAGTGTACAATGCAACTGAAAAACATGAACACTAAAATCCGAAGACATATACTGACTGAAACTTTAAAATAGGGTGTTTGCAGCCCAGACTAAATTTCTCGTTGCAAGATGGGTACAAAAGTATTTCCTAAAGAAAAAATTCTTCACATGACATATACCAAATAAAATGAGATTGGAATGGCTTGAACATGTTACTAAAAGGTCACACAATACATACGTAGGCTGGCCTTCCACCAGTGCTTCTCAAAATATATATACAGGAAAGTAGACAACCAAGAGATGAACTTTATTCTCTTCCAAGAATTAACAATCTCATATCTATCATCAGTAATTAGAAGTGTACGATATCAAAGATAGTGATGGTCCAGTTGGCAGGACAGAGAACTGTTAACTTTCACAGAGTAAAAGCCTTCCAGTATCTGCCATTTAGATTAGTTAAGGTTTGTGACTTTCACATATAATCTAAATGAAAGGAGGCAGAAGTTTGTGGAAGTACTTTGATCAGATGAGGTGTCACAACCTATACGTTGCAATTGCAACCCCGGAGGGAATTCTATTCGTTTGTTTCTCAGTCTGACGTATTGATTATTTTCAATATCTTCCTCCCCATAAACTCTTTTAATGGTCTATTGCTGGGATTCGCTCTTCCCGTATTTTAAAATGTGATTTTAAAAGATAAATTCAAAAAATTAAAAACTCTTTTTTTAATTCGAAAAATTAAACATATTTTGGTCAAAGTCATATAAATTCCCGTGTGTAGAATACAAATACGCAAAACTTTTCTGAAAACTACAAAGCATGAAAAAGTTATGAGGGGTAAAATGCCGTGCTTAGACCAAAGTTCTGCCGAATCCTGCATAAAACGCAACATGAAGTTTCGAATTTTCATGAAATTTTATTGTTTACATATTTTGTAATTGACTGTAAAGAAACGAGGAGAAAAGAAAAGAAATGTATCGAGAAAATCATGGAACAATACTGAAAAATGAATAGAATTGAGTCGTAGAAACCCGACAAAGAAATACAGATAAAAGACGTTTCGCATAATTGTTTGTTATCAAGAAAAAAAGAAGAGATTGAATAATTTTGAAAAGAATAAAATTAGATATTCGGTAGAGATAAACCATCTAGAATTGATGGGTGAGATGTGAGTTTGAATTATTAATACCAACATTCTGTTGATCGATGAAAATAAACCTGACATTGCGGTGACGTTTTTGCTAGACCTGTACTTTCTGATTAATTTATTATATTCCACTAAAATGACTGAATGGAAATATGAAATATTTTTTCATACAACGAATTAATTTACTGCAGTTGGCGTCACGAGTAATTGTTATCACATGTATCAGTAGATTAAAATAAAGTGTCAATACGTCTGTGAGAGTATGCGTCTGTATACATGAATGTATGTATGTACGTGCACATACACATGTGTACGCGAATGTAAGTATATAAAAAGGAAAGAGTGTATATACATGCAAGGAAAATTTTAAAATATCAATATATAAGATAATTTTCCTTTTTCTCTTCGCATCCTTTCACTGTACGCACATATCAGTATCCATAGGCATGCGTATATATGTGCATGTATGTACGCATGCATGTGTGTATGCCTGTGTGTAGAGGCGCTGTGTATGTGTGTAACAATTATGGATTCCTAGTGGTATGAACAACATTCAGGCTAAAATTGTACTCGATATAGTTTGGTATTCTTGAATAATATCAGGCTGAGTAAAAAGTAAGCAAGGTTTTGAAACATGAAATTCATCACAATATATTTCAACAATGCGGAAATTTTATTCATCAAAGTAAGTACAATTACAATCAGCACACTTTAGCCAACGAGTTACAAGTTTGTTTAATCTGGTAACATAAAAATCTGGAGTTCTGGAGCTGATGAGCTCTTTCAGCATCAGTTTGATTTTTTGATTTTTTTTTCTCTCTCAGGAAACCATCAAGGTGGTTGAAAAAGTAGTAGTCGGTAGGAGAAAGGTCTGAGGAATAAGCTGGGTGGGGAAGAACTTCGTAACCAAGTTCCTTCAACTTCTAGAACGTCATTGGTGAAACGTGTAGTTGAGCATTGTCATGAAGAATGATTGGCCCTCTTCTGTTGATGAGTCTGGGACAGAGGAGTAGCATTTTTTCGTTCATTTTGGCAATTTCACGACAATATTTTTTTCTGCAGTTACAGTTTTTCCGAGTTTTAAGAAATTATAACGGATGCGTCCAACAGTACACCTCCAAACAATCAATGTAACCTTCTTTTAGAAGAACTCGGGTTTAAAGAAGGTTTTCGGTGCTTCATTTCGGTCCACTGTGTAGAACGTTTTTTATCATTGTACAGAATCTACTTTTCATCGCAAGTTGCAATACGGTCGAGAAATGGATTGGTCTGGCTACGGAGAAGTAGCGATGAGCAAATTTCATATCTGCGCATATTCTAATTTTCATTCAAATCGTGTGATACCCTAACCCTGACATTAAACCTTCCTGATTTTAAGGTTAGAATAATTGTCATACTTAATTTGTTTTAATTTGCTCAGATTCTTTTTTCTCTCTCTCCTTTCCGCCCTCCCTCTATCTCTATCTCTTTCTCTCTCTTTCTCTCTCTCTTTCGTACAGTTTCTCCACAGATATACGTTAACTAGGCACATAGTGATGCAAGCAATTCTGGTACACCATCGCAAGAAAGACCACAATTATCTTCATCTTAGGTTTCTTACGTTCACCTTACTCTGTGTGTGTGTGTGTTCATGCTTGTATGTAAGCATTTATTTCTAAATCTATGACTATATAATAGAATAAGCCCTCTATATGCACACACACACACACACAGAGACACACATATATATGTACATGCACATACACACAAACATATATACTTCTTTTTACATATGTATGTATGTTTGTGTATATACATTTGTGTATAATACTTAAATACGACGCACGTGCACATACTCACACTTGCAAGTTGAATTTCCTTTTAATTTTTGTTTTCTTCTTTTTTTTTTCACCATTTCCCTGCAGCCACGATTCTGTAGGTTTTGATCGAAAAGTTTAACTCGTTTATAAACCTCAAAAGAAACGAACCTCTGTAAATATTACTCAATCTAGCAAAGTTCGCCAACTTTGATTAATTAGTCATTTATTTTTTGTCTCTTTTTCTATTAATTCTTCATTTTTTTTTTTCATTTTTGTACTTCAGAATTTCTTTTTTTTCCATTTCAAGATTTCTTTTCCGTCTTCTTTCCAGAACAAATATCTCTCTGTTGCAACTCTAGCCACCCCGATACACGAACAGGCATCATTTCATGGCGTCTTTCCATTTAGCTATGCATACTACTAGTCTGTATTAGCATTGATCTCTTTTCTTTTGTTTTGTGGGGCTTTTTTTTACTCTATAAAAACGAGAGTACACTGTAAAGATACGGAATAATTGTTTCGGCTCGGACAGAGACAGTCTCTCGTGTCTCTGCCACCCTCAACATATACGCGTATACGTGTGTATGAATGGCAGAATACATGTGTGAATGAGCATGTGTGTGTTTGTGTGTGTGTGTGTGTGTGTGTGTGTGTGTGTGTGTGTGTGTGTGTGTGTGTGTGTGTGTGTGTGCATATATAGATATGTATGCGTATATATATATGTCTATGTTTGTAGTTGAGGTCTGCACATCCTTACTGTTTTAAATAATAATAATAATGATTTCTTTTACTTGCCACATGGACGAAGATGAGAGGAATAATACAGAGATAGAAATAAAGTGTGGGGGTTTGCATATAATGAAATGATAATGTGTGTATGTATTCATGTATGTATAGTGTTTCATTGAAGCTGAAAAACTTTGGAAACAGTTCATTCAAGTATCTAGCTATGAGACAGAAGCTATATATATATATATATATATATATATATATAAAGTGGCACGAAAAGGGCACCCTTCGAACGTAGGGCCTCATGAAGGCAGTGAGTGTGTTAAATTATAAGGCACCAAAAGAGAATGACTCTCCCCAGACACAACAGTATAGGAGAGCTTTCAATATACAGAGGAAATTGATGGTTTACGGGTAACAATGCGCAGTTGATCCTGCTGTCACATAGCCTATTCACTGGCCTCATACTGACTTGTCCCTTGGCGCAGCAACTATCATTCATACAATCACATGACCCTTAGACCTCGTGACCAGCTTCATCCAACCACACGGTACGTCAACTGACGGCAATAATCTCAGAATACAAACAAGCAAATTTTCAAAAACTAGTCAGGACGAATACAAGATCGTTGCTTTCATCTTCCATTTGCCATCAACCGGATAAGTAAATGTAAATACATCTTCTTAAAGACTCTGTCAGTATATATGTGTGTGTGGGTGTGAAAGCGGCGAGCTGTAAGGTCCGTTACCGCGGCATTTTGTTCGTCCTTAAGTTCTGAGTTCAAATTTCTCCGAAGTCGATTTACCTTTAATCATTTCACGGTCGACAAAATAAGTACCAGTTGAATACTGGGATCAATGTAACCGACTTACCATGGCACCCCCACCCCTGAAGTTGCTGGCTTTGTGCCAAAATTTGATGCCAATATGTATGTGTATGTACGTGTGTGTGTGTGTCTTCGTATATCTGCCCTCTCTCTCTTGCACGCGCGCTTTCTTTTCCCCCTCTCCTTTTTTCTTTCTTTCATTGTCTTTCACTCTCTCTCTCTCTCTCTCTCTCTCTCTATCTATCTATCTATCTATCTCTCTCTCTCTCCCCCAGTTTCTTGACTCCTCATCTCATCTGTACGTCCACCAGTAAGGAACACAACGGCCCTATCGCTGATCTCTCTCTCTCTCTCTCCGTCTCTATCGGTCGACTAATATATCGAAATACGTTCCCCTACACAAAAACCTCAAACATCTGTCATTCTATGATATTCTGTTTCTTTGCTGCCTCAAGAGACAAGTGCATTATTCCAGTCAAAAGAACTGCTCTTTGATACTTATTGAACTCTAATCAATTGTGTATCTTCACATTGATGCTGTCTGTCCAGCCTTTATCTGACTTTGAGGCAGCTGTAACAATCTATATAAAAGTTATTCCTTATTTATTCATTTATTCTTCTATTCTTTTATTCATTCAATCATACAATCATTCATTCTGTCATTCGGTCATTATTTCCAAATGCTAACAGTTCAAAAGCAACAGAAATTCACAGTAGGTAAGCTTGTATGTGCGTGTTTCTGTATGCGTGTGTGAGTGTATCTATCCATATATACATACACATACATGTATATATATAAACGCACATGCATATACATATATAAATATACATATATATATAAGCACATATATATGCATATATATATACACATAGATAAATATATATAAAAACATATACATAAATATACATATATATATATGTATATACATATATATATATATACACACACACACACACACATATATATATATATATATATATATATATATATATATATATATATATATGTATGTATTATATATACTTTGTTTAATATGCGTGTGTGTGTGTGCGTGTGTGTGTGTGTGTGTGTGTGTATTGCCATCAAATTCTTGTAGAACGATACCGAAAAGAGAAGAAAAAAAAAAGAGAAAGAAACAACGACATTTCTATAGGAGACAATATAGCTGATCGGAATGATGTCCAGCAGAAGTAAGAATGTCTAACAATGAAGCAGTGAATGAAACGGATTCGTTGCCAATCCATCATCGTCTTCCAGAATTAATATCTTTAGCAATAGGAAAAATGGTAAAAAAAAAAAAAATCATAAACGGCCTTGCGTAATGTTTTTCTGTGTGAATATATATTACTATATTAACTGCATTAGTTGGATCATTAGAGAGAAGATTGTGAGGGGTCTTTGGTTAAGTGTTTTCATTTTTAGACTGTGTGATCTCGGTTCGAAACCACTGCGTGGAGTTTTTGTTGTATGGCTTTTGTCATAGTCTTAGGTCAGCAAAATATTTCCGATTGAAGTTAATATCGTTTGGTTTATCATTATCTGGTTCATGGCTGCTTTTACGTGTGTTAGTTTGTGCATGTGTTTTCACACCCACTCACATACATTATTATTGTATTCTATCAATGATTTTAATCATTGAAGTGCAACCTTCGAAGTTACTGTTTGCTATTGTTGTTAGTCCTTCATATGAATCAAATACTTATTTCAATTTCGTAGATATTTGATGAACCTTTATGTATTGTAATAATAATTTACGCTACTGGAATAAAGTTAAAACCTAAATATACATCGCTTTATAAACATACATATCTACATACATGCATGTATACGTGTTCTGCATTAGCAGAAAACTGTAGACTTATTGGCTGTCTCACACTCTCTCAAACGGTAAATATTCTAACTTAAACAAAATCCTCCAAGACCATTCTGACCTGTATACATATGTATGTATATATGTATATAGATATGTATATAGGTGTGTATATGTTTGTATATATATATGTGTGTGTGTGTGTGTGTGTGTGTGTGTATGTATATATGTGTGTATATATATGTATATATATGTATACATATGTGTGTGTGTGTATCGGCAGACGTTGGAGTATTATGTGTTTGTGATTTTCTGATAGCGTGTGGCTGGCTTTCATTGTGTGAGACTTTGAATGTGGATTGTTTTGGGGGGCGTGTGTTGGGGATGTTGTTTATGGGTTCGCCTATATATATGTGTGTGTGTGTGTGTGTGTGTGTGTGTGTGTGAAAGAGACTGAGACAGAAACGGCTAAAAGAGATAGAGTCGTTATGCAGTTGTTTGTGTGTGTATCTATGTGGTTGTGTGCGGCTTAGGTATTAATGTGTGTGTGCGTGTGTGTGTCATTGCAAGAGACTGTCTGCGCAATTATTTTTTTGAGACAGACTTAGTGACTTTATGATGCTATTTGAAAAAGAAAGAATGTGTAATGGAGGGTGGAAGTCTGCGGGGAAAATAGCCCATTATATAAGCATAAAAGGCTTTCTAAGTCGCTATATGTGTCTGGGAGAGAGAGAGAGAGAGAGAGAGAGAGAGAGAGAGAGAGAGAGAGAGACTCGTGGAACGAATGATATAGATACTGAAATTAAGAAATGTAAATAGACTAATGCATCTAGGTTTGGATTTCTCTGTTGATCTATATATGTATTTATATACGTATATACGTGTGTGTACACATATCTATTATTTCTATATGTATTAAATATATATTTCTAGACGTTTGCTTATATATACATACTATCTATGCACAACTCTATAGCTGTATATGTTATATATGTAAGTAGTGATTTACGTAGATATGTATTCCTCAAGGATGTATATATATCTAAATGTATGACTGTATTTACCGCTTTGTCTGCTTGTTTTTCGCTTTTCATGTATGCAAAGAAAGACTCGGAATAAAATTATACATTGATCCACATGTATGTGCATATACTTATAGATATATACACACACGAGCTCACATGTATATGTGTATACGTGGTCGTGTGTGTTTGTGTCCATCGGTCTGTGTTTGGTGTGTCTGTTTATGGAGGTGGGGGTGGAGACGCCGTGGTTACTTCGTATTTTACGTCCAAATTTCGGTGAAATTTGCTTTAAAATCAAGTGCTTCTTGGTTTAATCCTACTGCGCAACATCTTACATATCTTCTATTATACCTACGAAGCAAGCAATATCATATCAATGAATGTGGCAGATGGAAATTGTGCGGAAGTCTGTCGTAAATGCATGTGTGTGTCGTTGTGTTTTCTCCTCCTCACCTCGCTTCGCATTTAATGTTGGTTTCTTTCTGTCCGCGTAATTTAGCTGCTCCACAAAAGATATTCAATGAAAAACTGCCAGATTTCTAGCATATTAAGTACTGGGGTTTCCTCGTTCCACTACACACTTCAAACTCCTGGAGACGGTGCCCCACATAACCGCAGTTCTACGACTTGAAGGGTAAAGGTTTATATATATATATGTGTGTGTATATTTGTGTATTTATATATATGAATGTGGATACATGCATGTATATGTGTGTGTAAATATATGTATATAGACAGATATGCGTATGTATATATACGACAGGCTTCTTTCAGTTTCCGTCTACCATATCCACTCACGAAGCTTTGGTCGTTCCGAGGCTATAATAGAAGACACTTGCCCAAGGTACCACGCATTGGAACTGAACCTGGAACCATGTGGTTGCGAAGGCAAGTTTCTTACCACACAGCTACGCCTATATATATATATATATATATATATATATATATATATATATATATATATATATATATATATATATATATATATATATATATATATATATATATATATATATATATATATATATATATATTGTATGAATAGAGTGTTAGAAGTGGTGTACAGACATTGTATATCGAGAAAAAAGGAGGTCGCCAGAATTTTGGAAACATTTTTATTTATTCATTATTATTAGCGCTTTTCGAAGTTGGCAATCTTTCTTCAAGTATTTTACTTATAAACTAAGCCTAATTACAGTGATGACATTATAATATACACTCATGATACCTTCTTTAAATATCATAGACAATATATCATATTTTTTGCTTGCCCTTGTCCTTTCCCTATATAACCTTTTATTCTTTTAATGTTCCTTAATTTTTTTTCTTTCCCCTCCCTGTTATGTTCCTCGTTTTCTTGTTCCATGTCTCCTACTTTGAATAATCTAATCGCATCGATGCTTATCCTGCATTCACTCTACGAAAGACTTATTTGCCACTCATTTTCAAGGAAATCCTGGATTGTTGCTTCCTTTTTCCCATTCAGTTTCCTTTAATGAATCCTGCACGATTCTTTGCTTCCTCAGTTTCTGATTTATGACCGGTTTCGACCAGACTGACATCTTGTAATTGATTTCAAACGCTCTCATCTCTAACCCGTTTTTCTTCCACTCGTTTCCTTTTTATTTTTTCCCTTCTCTTCTCTTTCCCCTCACCTTTCGTTTCTTGTATCACTCTACTCTCACAAATTTTCTAATGTCTGTATTTCTAACTCCCCATTTCTGTTCACATTTACTCTCTCTCTCTCTCTCTCTCTCTCTCTCTCTCTCCCCCCCTCATTAATGCTTCATACTCTTAAATACAAGTCCGCTGTTAGATGAATTACATTTTAACACTCCTCTCTTCTCGTGAAAATATTCGATGTTTCCTAGTTTATGGCTTTGATTGATAGAGATTTTATTTTCTTACGTTCATCATTGTTTCTATTTGTTTGATGTATATTACTACATCAGTATGCACACCTGTTGGTGTAATGCACATTGCTGCGACAACTAGTCGTTGAAGTTTCGAAACAGTTGTAAGGAATTATCTAGGGATACTTCTGCTTCGACTGTTATATTTATGCAACTGTTTTAGTAACAGCTTTTGTAAAAGACATATACGTTCGTTTTTGTCTTTTATCATTTACATACGTATGCCTATGTGCAGAGCCCTTTACACACACACATATATATATATATATAACGATTGCGATGTATTGGCCTCTTTGGCAGTGCCACAGGCAGACAACAATTTTTTACACACAACTTCAGATACTAGAGAAAAATAAAATTGTAAACACCTTAAAATCTCCAATGAGGCTTAAATCTATGTTCAGTCAGTTATTACTAATCCGGTGTATAGCGGATATCATTTGTATTTCACAATTCGTCTTTCAAAACGTTTTTGAAAATAATTTTTTGTCATTTTGTAATAATGATATTAACATTAATTGTTTTCATTATTTAAGCCGCAATATGTTTTCCTTTCATAATGAGGTTTTTAATATTTTAGATAATAAATATTTTAACAAATATTAGTCTCATACTCTTATTTTTTTAATAAATATTTCTCCTAATTTTGTTATAAACGTGTTTCTATAAGATTTGAATGTTTCCAACAATAATTTTTATAATATAATAATTTTTTTTCTTTTTATCGCAAAACTAATTCTTTTTCGAGGCAATTATTAATATAATTTACTAATTATATACTTATAAATAATAATTTGCGTAAAAGAATTTTAAGAAAGGTTTTATACAACACTTTTTTCATGATGTGTTTAGAATAATTGGTTTTCTTTCCTAATCTAGTTTTATGAGTAGGGTTTGAAACATTTTTTCTTCAAAAATTGAAAGAAACTTCATCTGTTTCATATTTTGTCTTTTGTATTTGTTTTGCAAGTTTTTTCTTTAGATATTTGTTGAAATGTGCATTATTGTAATTTGAAAAGCTCATATTGATGTAAGAGGCCCCAGACAAAAGATGGGAACTGGAACCATATAATTGTGCGAAATGTGTATAAGAGATATATATTAAAGATGCTGTCGAACCTAATCAATTGCCTAGTTACTAAATAATAATTGACTACTTATCTAATTAATTAAGAAATCTGAAGTGAAGTTCAACCAATGATTGTGTTTTTCCCTGCCAGTAATTATTCAACATTAACGGAGGGCGTGTATAGGGGTATATATTGTCCCTACTATTATCCATTTTTTTTTATTTTAGTGTAAAAGTAAACAATCGTGCCGATAAATACCCTTCTTTTATGAGACAATATCTCTGGAACCATATTATCTTTTTTTAAGAGACAAATATTTTAGTCATCTTAAGGAAATTTACCAATTTATTTTAGAACATAGAGGTTCACCCTCCCAAAATAAACAGACGAAAAGTGATAACAAAATACCAGCTACCTGACATGATGGATTAACGGTTTTGCAGTGGGTTGCATTTTATCCAACCTCACCTGATTTTGTCCATCGATTGACCTCAAAAACGTTAACGTACATTAATTAGTTCCATTACAGAAATTGGTCATGGGATCCTTTGCAATTAAATATCTCTCACTGACATTTTAAGTACAAAATCTATATAAAAGAGCGCAGCTATAAGCAACTCCCTAATATTGTTTGTTTACTTCAAGCATTTAATAAGGGGTCTTTTTAAGACCAATTTAAAGGATATGGCACATTGAAAAAGTATTCAAGTACCCCACATCGATTAGGTCCTAAAACGGTCTCAATAACATTCGTATTGCACTCAATATAATGACTACGAGCAGAGATAGACAAACAGGAAAATATAACCTTGGTGTTCTGCACACGGTTGTGTGTATATATATATATATATATATATATATATATATATATATATATCGATACAGTAGTAGTAGTAGTGGTGGTGGTGGTGGTTGCAGTAGCAATAATAATAATAACCATTGTCATAAACACCATTATCAGAACGTCACATTGTCAATGATTTCGTGGAGTTGTGCAATCAATTAGATCCACGGCAATATATATGTTTGACTTATCGATCAGAGATCGATAAAAGTTCAAGTCAACCTCATAAGGACACGAACACAGAATCGTAAGAAGAGGCTGCAAAGACTGCAAAACTCATTTCGAGCCGATACGATATTGATTCTTCTAAAACATCGACATCATTATTTACACCAGGAAAAGAAATCTAGCGTTTTCGTGTTGGCTTAATTGGCAGCTGACATTGGTACTTAGCGATTAATGAGAACGAATTGATAGCGAAGATTTACAGATAAGTCTCAAAAATCTTTTCAAAAATCTGCCAACCACCGAGTGGTCCAGAGTCAAAAATACTACTTAAGTTTTCCTTTTTCTGAAGAGGACTAATTTAACCGAAACCGATCTCCTGTTGTCAATTTACTGAACAAACATTAATTTTGCCCTCTTTTCTGCATAATTCGACATGTTATTTCAGTTTTAATTTTATGATTTGACTAAATATGTTATTAGACACTAACCGATTTATGTTTTTTTATTCTTATTTCTTTTTCAGGTGAGTTTCTTGAATATACACACTGACTTTCCATTTAAATACTCTTTATGCTTGTGTGGCCTTCTCTTAACATTTCAATATAAAAGATACGTAAGTTGTTTTCAGAATCTTCGATTATTCCTTGCATATGTTATAGTCGTTTTTTTATTATTATTATTATTATTATTATTATTATTATTATTATTATTGTGTATCTGAAGAAGTGCGTCTCACATGAAATTTCTTGGCATTGCCTGAAGACAGCGTAATTTAAAGGAGTTACGTTATTCATTTACTTGAAGATAACTCATTCGTCGTCCGTTACTCCGGGTTTTTCTTTACACGGTTGCTGTAAAAAATTATTAACAGTAAACACAGAAGATCGCTGCTGCTTCTGAATGACTGAAACATTTGTAGATTAACAATTTTTATAATGGTTAGGGGAAATTTCATTATCTCGCAACGACTATTAATTTCAAACTGAGGTCTAAGAAATATAAGGATTCCAGCTTGGGCTGACACTGCTAGGCACCATCGAAAGCTGAATATTACAGCAGAAGTATATGTATATACACATGTATATGGTCAGATATGTATATATGTAGAGAGGTAGATAGATAGAAAGAGAAAGATGTATATACGTGTGTATATATACGTGTGTATATATACGTGTGTATACGTGTGTATGTGTTTAAGTAAGTGTAGGTGTATGACTAGGCACGGACTTGATTGTGTGGCAAAACGTTTTCTTCCCAACTGCATGGTCTCGGGTTCGATCTCACGACGTGCAACCGCAGGCATGTGTCTTCTACTAGAACCCCGGGCCGACCAAAGATTTATTCCGCAGTCTTCTAAATAATTTGGATGGAAAAAATATGAATTCTGTAGACGAGGTTACAAGAGAATTGGAGGGTATTTTTAGTCACGAACAATTGAATTTTAGAAGAGGGGCCTGGCAGGACTACCAGATAGATGGAAGAGCATTGTAGAAAATGAAGGAGAGTATATTTTAGAGTAAAAAAGAATTTGTGTATATGAAATTTTAAAAAAATAATGGAAATATAAAAAAAACTGCATTATTTATGGAATGATTCAATATATAGACATCTGAATGTGCCTGTCTGCGTCAGGGTTTGTCTACCACCAGCACTTGACAAACAGTGATGTTGTGTCTTCACCCCAGTAACTTCGCTGTTCGGCAGTTTCGAGCCACTGTTAAGCTATTTACTTATGGCATTGTAAAGACATATATAATTTCTGAGTTGCGAAATTAAGAGTTAAGTTGAGCTCTTCTTGATGTCTATTAGAAGAAATGAAACTAGCCGAGCGAACTCCGATGCTGATAAACCAATGATTTATTTAGAAGCAGTAATTTCATTAAAACATTAAACTACTGTGTATTATTTCTGTGTGAGTATACACACACACACGCGCGCATATATATACTGGCATATTTTGTTTCCTTTTTGTTTCTTTTTGTGTGTGGTGCGTTCCACCATATGCTCACATCTAAACATTTACTATGACAAGTAAACATTCATAATTTATGTGTTCGAAATGAGATAAACCTTCCATAAGTTTTTGAATAATTAAATTTCTTTATTTAATTATAAAATAAATTTGACTGATATGATGAATATTGTTGATAATATAATATAAACTTACATACATACATACAGATATATATATATATATGTGTGTGTGTGTGTGTGTTTGTGTGTGTGTGTGCACATATATATCTGTATATATATATATTTATATATATATATATATATATATATGAATATACATACAAATATATATGTAATATACATACAAATATATATGTAATATATAATTTATATATTATGTATAATATATATATATATATATATATATATATATAGAATCATGATATGTATATATTTATGTTGCATAAATTCTAAAGGAAATCATAGTCTATATTTATATAATGCATGGAAGCGAACTCTCAATCTAGAGGTCCGCCAAAGCCTGTGTCTCCATAAGATGTCACATCACAAACTCCGATTGGGCAGGTGCTTCCCTATTGTTGTTGTTGTTGTTGTTGTTGTTGTTGTCATTTACTTTTAATATGCATGTCTGATACAATCACCTGCCGAGACACACCCAGAGTCCTGAGGCGAGTGAAGGATAAAAGCTGTCATACTTTGACTGAAAGCTGGGGGGGGGGGTCGGGGGGAGATGTGGCAGGAGTAGTGGCGAAGTAGATTCATTTAATACAACACAAACGTACTTAAATTGACAGAGCTTTTCTAAGGACGTAGTCAGTACTATTCACATAGGACAGAGGTCTGGATCTTACTAACTTAATTTTTAATGACCTTTTGTTTTTTTCCTTTTAATTAATTATTTTTTCAAGTTAAGTAGGTTTTGTCACAAAATGCTAATGGAATATGTGTTTTCATCATGTGTCCGTAACAGCATGTGCGGGACCGAGAATGGATATGTGACCGTGAGATTCGGTAGTAAATATCTGCCGATGACTGTGGTGCGTTCTATGGCTGACAGCTATATAGTGTCAGACAAAAGATTTCAAGTGGGTAAAACTAAAAACCTGCTCCACCATTTTCTTGTCTGAATGGCGACTAGTATGAGGCTATCCCAACCGCACTAAACTTTAAAGAACTTCACTGCAAAGTACCTTTAAGAGAGAAACTATTAAAATTTCTGAAATTTATTCTTTCTTTTCTCTTTTTGATCCATCGTTGTCCTTGATCGGTCAACACAAACGAGGATCTCATTTGTTTTCTTTCGTTGGGTTTTCGATATGTTAATGCTACCGTTTCAACACGTCAAACATGATATGGATATGAATTATCGCTAAATTTTATATCCACAGCAAATAATATTTAACCATGATTCTGAAGAACCGATCTTCGACATTGTGTCTAGGACACCGTGCATTAATGGTTGTAGGTACATTCTCCTTGGTTATAATATACATGTTACTTTATCTGAGAACATGGTTTATTCAATTTACAAAATTTGTATGAATTCAGAGCCTGAAGATTGCTTGGAAAGAGAAGGCGTATTATAGAATCCTGCCAAGACCCGCGTAAAGAATGAGAGAAAATATTAACAGCTCCTATCTTTTAGTCGTGTACGTTAAATTACACACACACACACACACACACACACACACACACACACACACACACACACACACACACATATATATATATATCGATGACCCTCTTCTCAGATTATAGTTTACTTATTACTGTTAGAAAGCTATGCTTAATTTTGCGGGTGACATCGAACTCGCAAGCATATGGTTACAAACTGAATTTCTTAACGACATAACTGGTAATATTCTACGGTGCAAAAGTGCTTAGAATTTATATATATATATATATATATATATATATATAAAATGCAAAGATTTCCTGCACAGCATCTTTTGCATCTTGCCAAATAGGACAGCAGCACTCTAAAGAGAAAAGTCTAATTTCACAAGTCAAAACTAAGTGCTCCACAGGGACATCTTACCAAGGAATGTTAGTTTTTAATACAACATATTGAGTCTATGAATCATTGCTTTTCGCCACCAACGTCATCACTTCCCATTGATATACTTCTGTGTGTCTTTTTTGTTCTTGGACTATTATGATTCTAATAATATTTCTGATGTTCTTAATGGTGGTGGTAGTGAAGCCGTTTTCGGAGGTGTTGACGGCGGTTGTTGTGTGAAGGGAGTATGAGGAGATGTTATGATAGACCTTTACTTTTTTCTTTACTTTTAATGATAAGATTAAGAGATTCGTTTTATCTCTGTATATTATAATTCTCACACTGATATAAGAAATGTATTTAGACGCTCCTATATATATATATACACACACACACACATATATATATATATATATAAAACTATCAATCTATCAATCTATTTATTTCTATCTCAGTGTGTATGTATGTATATATATATATGTGTGTGTGTACCTTTATAGATATATACATACATATGTATGTACTTGGAAACATTTATATATGAACGCATGTGCTCATGAAAATTTGTGTATTTGCGTGCGATTATGTGTATGTCTATGAGGGAGTTTGTGTGTGTGTGTTTGCATCTGTGTATATATGTATATGTGTATTTATCATTCAGCCAATAGGGAATACAAGAAAATATCAATTACATTGATTTTCTAGATTCTGTTTCTTACAAGCATACACATGCACCCATACACACGTGCACACACACATACATACACACATACGCATACTCATTTGCACCCACATTTACTCGCGTATGCACGTTTACACATGCGCAGAACAGGACAAACGTGTACTCGTATACATACATATAAGTAAACACATACAGAGAAAGAGTTATCCCTACACACACACATACACACACACAAACACACTCACATACATATAAATATATGTATATATATTATTATGATTGACCGTTGACTGAACACTATTCAATTTTTTTTCTCCGTGTTTTTCTCCTTGTCTCCGTATTCTTTCTGTTGAAGAGCGTAGCTCGAAACGTCAAAGACTTTCCGTATTCCCGAGCGTCATACTAATATATACTTTTGTTATTTACACCACCTGTCCTCGTCTGTTGTTATTATTTGTATATTCTCCCATATATATATATGTGTATGTATATAGATATATGTATGTATATATATGTATGTATATAGATATATGTATGTATATATATGTATGTATACATATATGTATGTATGTATGTATACACATATATTTATTCATATATATATATATATATATATAAACGTTACAACACTTTATTGATATACACGTACATACAGACACACACAAATGTCTGCTGTCTAAATTTAATATATAAGATGTTTGTATATATATACGAGTGGTTGTATACATGTGTATAAATGTGTGCGTGCGTGTGTGCGTGTTTGTGTGTGTGTGTGTGTGTGTGCGTGTATGTAATGAGCACGCCTACGTAGTAGATGTACAGATGTGTCAATATTATTTGTTTCTTTGTAGACTGAAAAAGGAGTTGAATAGTCTTAATCAATTTTCAACATTGATTGGGTTTCATTAGGGGTGTCGACATCACTTGACAAACCCCAGGCAAACGAGTAAACATTCTGTTTCTATACACATCAACTTTTGTAGCTACAAACAATTCCAGTTTTGAATTTACACAACATTCTAAGAGAGAGAGAGAGAGAGAGAGAGAGAGAGAGGTAAGCTGGCAGAATCGTTTGCGCACCGGGCAAAATTCTTTGTTGTGTTTTGCATTGCGTCCGTCTTTACGCTCTGAGTTCTAATTACGACGAAGTCTACCTAGCCTTTCATCCTTTTGGAGGCGATAAAATAAGTACCATTTGACTAGTAGGGTCGATGACATCGACCCCTCCGATCCCTGATATTGCTAGCCTTGTGCCAAAATTTGAAAGCAGAATGCGGAAGAAAGAGGAAGATTTTTATTCTTTCTGTAAAAGGAATTATACTCGACAACAATTCGATACTGAAAAGTTGAATTTGCGCTTCCGTGTGTGTGTGTGTGTGAGAGAGAGAGAGAGAGAGAAAAGGTAAGGAGAAACCAGTTTGTAACCATTGTAACTGTAATGACTGGAGTACCTGTGATGTGTTGTGTTTTTAGATATCTCCCTAACACTTTCACACACCAAAGGATGTTAGTTGTCAATCATTTGAATCGTAATTCTGTAATATCGATAGAAACAATTAGCGAAAGAGAGAGAAAGACATATGATGTCATGTTGCTATGATAATTAAGTGGGGTTGAGAGATTATGAGAAATGTTGTTTGGATGTTTAATCAAGATCGTTTATTATCAGGAACATAAAAACATTCGGTTTTTGCTTAGATTTAAAACGTAATTTTATACATTTATTTATCTTAGTAACCTCGGCGAGTCGCATGAACGAAAACGAAAACTTGGTATCCAGTTTTGCTGCATGTTTGCCCGGGAAAGATATCTCTTGAAGCGTTCAGGGACGGTGATTAAGATTCGGGGCGTAACAGCTACGAAGGCCACCTGCACGAACGTCACCACCATCCCCCAACTAGATCAAGCTGTAGTAGTAGTAGTAGTAGTGGTAGTGGTAGTGGTAGTGGTGGTGGTGGTGTTGGTGATGGTATCTGCTTTTTAGCACAAGGTCAGTAATTTTGAGGACGTGGGGATTGTTGAGTAGATCGACACCAGTAGCTGACTGATATTTTGATTTTTATCGACCCTGAAAGGCCAAAAAACAAAGTTGGCTTCCGTGAGATTTGAAATCATAACATAGAGAGAACTGGAAAAAATCCAGTCGATTCGCTACCTTGTAATAAAAGTTTCAAATTTTAACACAGGACCATCAATATCGGGGGAGGGGTAAATTGATTATATCGACCACAATCCTCAGTTCGTACTTGTTTTATCGATCCCGAAAAGATAAATGACAATGTCGAACCGGGCGGAATTTGAACTCAGTGTTAAGACTGACGAAATGCTGCTAAGCATTTTGCTCGGCGTGCTAACAATTCTGCCAGCTCGCAGCCTTATAATAATAATAATAATAATCCTTTCTACTCAAGGCACAAGGCCTGAAATTTTGGTCCTCAAATGGTCCTCAAATAAGGGTTGTTTAATGATTATGAACAAGACACCCATGTTTCCTAAGAATTCCTCAACACATGGCTATGATGCTCCTCCACTACTTCTGCTCGTTATCAGAGACACACATATCATCAGCCACCAAGGGACATGCTCACCTGGTTAAGGTTAAGCAACTGACAAGCAAATCTGTGGCATTGTGCAGAATATTTGCTGTAGCCCATCTTTTTATACCCAGACAAAACAACGTACATGATAACACTTCCAATCAGTTAAGATCAGAAGCCATGAAAGCCACTGATCATTATTATTACTATTATTATTATTATTATTATTATTATTATTATTATTATTATTGTTGTTGTTGTTGTTATCATTATTAGTATTATTATTATTATTATTATTATTATTATTCGTTTTAGAGACTTAAATGAAAACATATACGATAGCTATCGGAAACGGGTTTGTTGTCTGAATGCTTCACATGTTGATATTAAATACCTGCTTATCTAATTAATTTGTCATTCATTAGGAAGATATCTGTCCATCAGCAATCATTACACAAAGGTCACTCTATAGGATGGTTAAAACATGTCTGCGTGTGTGCAGTGTTACTGTCTATATGAATGTATTATGAATCTCTGTGTGTGCCTCTGTATATGTGCTATACAGAATTATGATTTTAAATGTTTGGTTTCGTTGTAAATGTTAAGATGGAGATGAGAATCAATGTTGTAAACACTTTAATTGATATTTATCATATTAAAATTTTCAAATTAATAATTAGTTGAGTAAAAAGCGAAAGACTTTGATCGCAAACACCAGTAGCTGAAGTGGAAGTCATCAGAAGGATCTGTGGAGTAACACTAATCGAAAGGGTCGTAGCTCGGAGATCAGGGAGTCACCGCGGTCATGGGATTAGAATGACGCAGAAAAAAATATCACATCACGGATTCTTCTATCTTGCAAGATTTTCTTGCAGGAGACCTACGGCTAGACCAAGAATGAGATGGTTGGATAATATACATGGTCCCAGTAGGTTACACTTGAGAATCCAGCTGGGAAGTATAACTGTTGGTTCTGGCGACCCTATAGAGGTACCCAAGGACTCTTACTTCCACGTCCTTCTCAAGAAAAATGTGTAGAGATGGAAAGATTGATAAGTGGTTTAACTTGGCTTCAAATAAGGGTACTTACTCAGGCACCAGTCTATATATTAAATAGAAGTCGATTTAATCAAGTTCAGCTTTCGAACAGAGTTTTATTTTATCTGTCCGCGGTGAAGAACGAAGCACAGATTTGATCCCGGCGTGATTTGAATTCAGAATAGTGCAAACGCTGCATTATATTTTGTCGGAATAAATACTACAAGGTATGTTTCCGACGCTTGAAGGCTCTTTTTTAATCCAGCATCACCACGACTCTCTTCGACATTTTAACAATTCCACTTTTCCAAACCAGAGAATGAAATGCAGGTCGTTGCATTACATACCACCCGTCATTTCTTTGTATCCCACTACGTCCTGGGTTCAAATCTGATCAGCGCCAAATATTAAGACAGGCAGAATCGGTAGAATGATGGACATAATTCTGTAATGTCAACCTTGAAATTCTACATGCAAATATCAGTGAGCCGATTATGACAATAATTTCCTGTCAGTTATTGAGGTCAGTCTGATCAAAAACCGTGTAATTATGTAAGAAATCATTATTCCTAGAAAATCTCCCTTGGCAATATTCCTTGAGGCATTTAATTATTTCGTTTCATTTTCGCAGTTCAAATTCTTACCAGCTCTGACCAGTTGCTGTTGAGGTTGTTCAGATCGACAGTAATTGTTTCCTAATCAGTGTCAGAAAGTTCTGTGTACACACACACACACACACACACACACACACACACACACACACACACACACATACATAGATGTGTGTGCACGCGTGCGCGTTTGTGCATGTGTATTACTTGTCCGCTTTAGGTTGGTTCGCTGCAAATGATATCAATTATTTTAATTAGTTTTCTGATTCCGCTTTCCAAATCACTTAAATCCCAAATCAAACTATAATAAACGATTGCACATTATTACAACATCGAGGGCATTAATGCCTATTACGTTATTGTTAGCATTTAGTCCGGTTTTAATCATTAATTTCATACGTCTATAATATGATTAGTTCCTACATGGGTTTTTTTTGTCTTTTTTTCTTCTTTTCATTGATATCTGCAGTATTTTGTTTAGTTTCTTCATTCATGAAATCGACGAAATCAGATACAGTTATTCAACGATACAATAGTTCTCTCGTGAAAACGGGTGGCTTAACCGTTAGGGCATTCGACTCACGATTGCAAGGTTCTGTGTTTATTTCCCGGAGGCACGTTTTGTCCTTGAGCACGACACTTTATTTCACTTTGGTCCAGTTCACTCAGCTGGAAAAAATGGAAAGTACCTTTATTTCAAAAGGCCGGCCTTCTCGCATTTTGTGTCTTGTTGAATCTTGCTGAGGACTATGTTAAGGGTACGTGAGTCAGTGGAGCGCTCAGACACTTGCACGTTAATTTCACGTGCAGGCTGTTCTAGTGATCAGATCAACTGGAACCGCCGTCGTTGTAAGCGATCGAACTCCAGTTAGCTCTCTCATAGACATTCGAAATGCTGTATACGAACCATTTATTTTTACCAGCCAGACAGACGGACAGGCAGACAGACTGATGGTCGGACAAATAGACAGACAGACAGACAGGTGAAATAAACCTCGATGATGCTTTACCCGCGCTGAAACTGCAGGAGCTTCTCAAATGTTTTGCAAGCACTTCTGAATCCATTACAACGTTGAAAACCCTTAAGTATTGTCTACTGGTATCTCAGGGTCACAAGCGTTTCGACCCTTACCCTGTACGCTTTCCCTGAGCTAGTCTTCACCTACGGAAGTGTTTCAACACACACACACACACACACACACACACACACTTATGTACCCGACAAGGAATTGGTGAACCCGATGTTATACTGGAAAGAAATGACTCCCCCAAGTAGAGTTTTCGGGGATCGAGCCCTTGACCAAGCATATGTACAGTATATAATTTAGTAAAGCCTCATGCGTCATTGATCTGACCTTGTAAATAGCTTTGCATTTGGGAAACTGGTAAATGGTATCAAAAGCTCTCCAAATATCATCTAAGCTCTTAATAATAATGATAATAATAATAATGATAATAATAATAATAATATCATGGTTCAAAGTTACATTGATCCAGAAACAAACATACTCTTCATTATTGGAGATATATTTAAGCTTGCGGATTTTTTAAAGCAAATATCTGAGGCCCATATCCAGGTATTTAATACACAGCTAATGTCAATATAATCGTATTATCTATGCCTGAGAGAAAAGCAAGCTTTCTATAATATCGACAGTGTTTTGTTATTGTTTCTTTTGTTTGTTTCTTTCTTTTTGATATGTTTGTCGATATTTCGAAGATGGTTGATCTGCAGCTTCATGGAAATAGTTGAGATTTTATCATCATGGAAAACCGAGATTTCATCTTCATGGAATTAAAATAAATAGAAAAATGGTTGACACAACTCCTTCGTGGTAATATATGTTTTTATACCACGTGGTGGTAGCGTTGAACATCACGACTCCATGGCAACACTTGCCTCAACTTCATGGTAATTTGATAAGACCCTCGTCTCCATGGTAACGCTCGATACCACAGTATCACAATGGTGGGTACACATTTTCAAGACTATAACATTTCCAGAATTTTGCTCTCTTGGGAGGGTCATTATGCCTACACCACCACCACAACCGCTGCCGCCGTAGTGAGTTACCCTTCAAGTGGAGACCTTATCCGAATGCTTGTAAGAATGAGGATGCTACACGGGCAGACAGGTTAAGTTTGCCAGCCAAGAATTCATTATTTAAAGAGTCGCAACAAATATTACAAAGCATTTGCTCCAGTCTTATTAGTTTTCCTCAGCTGAGCAAGTCCTTACTTTCACCGAACTTTAAAATTAGCATGAGATTGTATAAAACTTTATTAAGCAATTAAAAATATTGATTTCAGATAACATGGTATATTCCTATATACCAATGCCATGTCTAGTATTTGTGTGTGTGTGTACATTTGTATGTATGTACGACTTACGTATGTATGTATGTATGGATATTGAATTAGTGTACAGTATATATCTTGAGTAGTGTATAATGGTTGAATATATGTCCTGTTGGCAGATTGATTGATTAGCCATAGTTTCTAATTACTTCAACGACGCCCCGGTAGATTACTTCATTGTTTCAGTGTCTGCGAAAATATCTTTTTGTATTTATTTATTTAGTTTTATATTTCGCTTCTTTTTCGCCGACAAAATGAGAAAATTATGAGATAGTCATTAAAAAAAATTATATGATTCCCGGCTTCTTCTCTCACATCTGCCTTGAAGAAAGTAGAAGAGTGTAGATGTGGATCTTTGTTGGAAGACCGCATTGAAATTCCCTGTCCCCTAACAAGGCTGCAGTTCGCTAAGAATTTACGTTGGTAAAAATATTTTTCCCTAAATTTAAACTTAAGTAAATTAATGTGGAAGAATTTCGGAAAAATATTTCCAACCCTTCCGTACCGTAACGTCTGTTAGTCTTGTAGTCGCAGGCTTGGCTCTTGGTTAAGACGGTCGCTTTGCAAACACAAAGTTTTGGGTTCAGTCCCTGTGACTGGCACCGTGGGCAAGAGTGTTATATAGCACCAAGCTGGCTAATGCACGGTTGAAGAAAACTCTGTGGAAGCCCATCGTGTATATCTAAATATAAATATGTGTCTTTTTGCGTTTGTGTTTGTCCTCATCATCGCTTCACAACTTGGTATTGACCAGTTTAATCAGTTTGGCAAAAGAATTACCAGATACAATTACCAGACTTCAAAAATAAATATTTAAATAAATAAATAAATGAAGTGCTGAAGTTGACCTGTTCGATTAAATCGTTCGAGGCTGTACTGTAGCATGGCCGCAGGCCAATGCTTGAAACAAGTAAAAACTAATAAAATGAAGAACGAACATTAAATTATTTACGAATATTTCTTCGGATTTCTGTTTTAGACACACTTGTATTTACTTTTAAGAAGCAGTTACAGGTGTAGATAAAGAGGTTATTGATAGTTTTTTTCCTAAAATCGACCGAAATAGGTTTTAATTAAAATTAATCAACTCGAATGATGCAGTACAAATGTCTCTTTTAAAAAAGTTATTTGTTTCAAAAGATCCCAATTGAATCTTCAAAGATATGTGGCTTCTTCGTTGCTTGACTAGATTAATAGATACAACCTGCCAAGCCAAGACGTACAGCGTTCGGTCGTGTGGGTGTGCAACTTGCTAGAAATAATAGGCAATGTTGTCTTAGTCCAAGGCCCGCCGTCTTTTAAAGCTAGAGACAGACTATTTGGACTAACATGGACCTAGATACACTTTGTTTGGCAATAAAGGCAGATAATTAGGGATAGACTCTTTAGATAATGTGGGTCATATATGTTACTTCTACAATTGCCTCATCGTAGATTCATCAATTCAGGTTCACTTGGTATACATTTGCATTAATGACAATGATATCAACATGAACATTATAATCTTCAACAACTGGATATTACAGTCTCGAGTTCCAGAACTCATAGGGCCTGTTACCTGATTTCCATGTCGTGTATGGGACCGAAATCACAACCTTCCCTTTCAATGTGATGTCAACACGTCATAGTGTTACTCGTTTATAGTTGAGTCAACAAGAGCAAAGTGAAAATTAAGTCTTTTGCTCAAGAACACAACACGGCGACCAGTCCCAGAATTGAAACCCCGATCCTGCGATCGTGAGTGTAACACTCTAGTCATTAGACCACAGGTCTTCACTTTAAAAACAAGGACAATAATAGCAAAAACAACAGCTGTAGAAGAGACGAAACTGAAAGTTCCAATCTCCTGTGCTAATCTTGAATTCAACTTCAATCCATTCCGTCGTAAGTGCAGCCATGAGTGGAGTTGTGAGTGCAGCCATGAGTGGAGTTGTGAGTGCAGCCGTGAGTACAATCATGAGAGCATTCCTGAGTGCAAGTTGTGGATGAACTAGGAATTTACAATTTCGATATAGAAGCTGGAGGTTTCGAAGCACTTTCGAAGCATACGTATATATGTACACACGTACGAATGTATGTATGTATGTATGTATCTGTGTGTAGATATGTAGGTATGCATGTATATATTTAGGCTTCTATTTTATATAACTAATTTTATATATACATATCTATGCAGATAGATAGATAAGATAGATAGATAGATAGATACTAGCTGACGTACCTGGTAATTCCCGGGAAAGCGGGGCTTACACACACACACACACACACACACACACACACACACACGTGTTCATCTGTGTGAGTGTAAATACATATCCACAGTCACGCTACACATATATACGTGTGTGCACGTAAAGTGAACTAGACAGAAAGACAGATATGTATGTATATGTGTGTATATCTGTGTATGGAGGAAATTACAGTTCATCCATTGAACTGTAATTAGTTGTCCTAGAATAAATTCCCAGCATAGTAATTTTTTCCAGCGCAACACAAAGAAATAGACACATTAAATACAACGAAAGAAGAATAAAGACAATATATTTTGTTTAGCGATTCTAAATCTTTTCTCCCACCCCCATCCCATCTCTGTCCATGTCTTACACACTCCTGGCCTTCTGGTTTTACTATTTGTCTCTCTATCTGACTCTGTCTCCCAGTCACCCACGACACATATATATATATATATGTGTGTGTATTTGTATACGTGTTTGTGAATGTGTGTACGTGCGTGGAATATGAAATTGCTATTTTGCGAGCGTAACCGAAACATTCGTTTGTGTAAAACGTTTGAAGAGAAAGCTCGATGGATATGAAAATACATTGAAACTTAATGCATTAGTATACTGAAATAAAAACGGTACATTTGCGGAAATCCTATAAAGTATAGACTGGTTAGACGCTTTAAAATGAACATATATTTGTATTTATTTATTCTGTGTTATTCTCCGGACATGAATTCGTGTTTCTAACAACTGCACATTGAAAACAGAATGTGCAATGAGCAATGTTGTTATACACGGAAAAGAGGGGGAGAGAATCAGAAGAGGGGTATCCTGAGTATGCATGCAAGACAAGATAGTAATCTATTAAGTCACAGTGATGTTCGTTAATCTGTTCTTAAGTAATCCACCTGATTTATTTCGATTCCTGCCTCTGACGTTTTACAGCCAGGTGTCTTGTCTAACTCACACTTGCACATTTATATATTCTACTTCTTTTATATGCTATATATATATACATACATATATTTTTCTACTCTAAGCACAAGACCCGAAATTTTGCGGGAGGGGACCAGTCGATTAGATCGACCCCGGTGTTCCATTGGTAATGAATTTATAGACCTCGAAAGGATAAAAGACAAAGTCTACCTCGGCGGAATTTGAACTCTGTCTTTATGCTCTGTGTTCAAATTTCGCCGAGGTCGACTTTGTCTTTGATCCCTTCAGGGTCGATAAATTAAGTACCAGTTGCGTACTGGGGATCGATCTAATGGATTTGCACCCTCTCCAAAATGTTCGGGCTTTGTGCCTATATTAGAAAAGTATATATACACACACATTACACACACACACACACACACACACACACACACACACACACACACACACACACACACACACACACACACACACACACACACACACACACACACACACACACACATATATATATATATATATATATATATATATATATATATATATATATATATATATATATATATATACACACACACACACACACACACACACACACACCAATACACATGTTTCCATACGCATATATATGTGTATGTGAGCATGTCTGCTAATAGTGTCATGTTACTATATTTATGTAATATATATGTGTATATACATATATGGATAAGCATATAAATACGTGTGTATGTGTTTGTGTGTGTATGTATGTATATATATATATATATATATGTGTGCATGTGTGTGTATAACCAGCAAAAGTAAGAAAGTACTAGAATATTGTTTTGTCTTCCTTGCGTAATTCTTCAGTTCTCGTTGCCGATGTTGCTGTTGTCGACGTAAACCAAATAACAAATACACACATTGATATTTTTATGTATTTTTAATTCAAATAAATTGTTTAACTATAGTCTAGACACCGACACACATACACACACACACACACACACACACATGTCCATACATACGTTGGTACATTCGTACATATATATGAATGTGATAAATTCCATTGTCTCTCTCTACTTTCCCCCATAAATCTTGATTCAATCAATATTACTTCTATACAGAAATGAGGCGCAGTTGCCAAATTGTTAGAGTGGCTGTTAAAATGACCCGTGGTGGCTCTTAGCCGGAGATTCCGAGTTCAAATTTTTCTGAGGTTGATTCAGCAATTTATTTTTCTGGAGTCTGTGGTATATTGGCTTAGCAAGAAAGTAATTTCGTTTTTTGCAAATAGTTACAATATTTTTGAATGACTTTTGTCAATGTTATGATATTTTTTCTCTTTCACATTTGGTAGCCGTTACTTTAAACTTACTTTAGAAGCGATTTGCGCGTAATTTTGTTTAAATCTGTTAGTTCAGTGTCAGTTTTAACATGGAGTGCAAAAACGAACATTTTCGCCATATTTTGCTTCTTTTATTTCCATAAAGACAAGAAAGGTGCTGAGCCTCGCACACAAATGCGTGAAGTTTATTGCTTAAGGAAACGGTCTTGCGTCAAATCTAGAAATCATTATGAGGAGACAGTAAGAACACTAAACTGACAAAGTCGGCATTTTATTCCGTCCCTTTAGGTTCTGAGTTCAAATAGCCCCGATGTCAACTTTACCTTTCATCCTTCTGGGATCGATGAAATAAAATACCAATCAAGAACTCGATCTACTCTCCCACTCTCTCTCTCTCTCTCTTTCTCTCTTTGTCCTCCTCTGCCCTATTCTCCGTCTCCATTTCTCCCTTCCTTTCTTTCTCTCTGTCTCTCTCTCTCTCTCCCAATCGCTCACAAACACACTCAGCACCAGCACCACACAATCGCATTCCAGCACACACATACACACACACACACACCATACACACATACACACACACCATACACACACACCATACACACATACACACACACACGAGCAGAGATTCCAAGTGAAAGATGAAAGAAAATCTAGGGAGAGGAAGGAGTTATTAATTATGGAGAATGAAATTAAAATTTATTTAATTGTCTTAAAGTGATTAAACTTTCCTATTGTTGTCTCTTCTGCTGCTGCTGCTGCAGTTGTTGGTGTCGATGGTGGTGGTGGTGGTGGTGGCAGGGGCAGTGCGGTAATAGTTGTCGTGTTAGCTTTGAAGTTTTGCTGCAGTGGTTTTTGTTTTAGCTGTTATAGCTGGCATTGCTACCGTTTAAGCCCTGCTCAGTTCCTGGTCGATAGATCTGTGTAGAAAGACGCGCCAACTGTGGCCATCTTGTCTTTTTTACCATTTTCAAAACATAATTTTCCTGTCTTTGTTGTTGTTATTATCGAAGATAAACGTGATGGCGATCCAGTCGATATTCCAAACCCATTTTGCCCGAATCAAATCATAAAACCCTTCCAGAGCTACTTCGACTGCTTAAAACATATCACAAATAATCAAATCCACCCTTATTTTTTATCATTTAAATTTATGGTCAGATTATTTTTACACTGTCGATTACCCTCCCATTTTGACCCCGTTTTAAAACTAAATTGTCCATTTGATAATATTAATGATAATTCTTCAGAGAAAATTCGTTGTAACAAGGCCAGAAACCAGTGAACAAGGATATCTTGAAAGAATCAATATCTGCCAAAGTCTGCATTCAGTGTTCAGTTGTTTGATCAAAGAATTCCTTGAATTAACTCATCAGTGGCTGCATATTCCATAGAAATGAGAGTATCCTTTAGTATAATCTTCAGCACGACACATGTGACAAAGTTGAACTTTTAAAATGCAGGTACAATTCACCCTTAGTTATAAGGCTTGACTTAATTTGAGGCTGCGATAAAAGAAAAAAAACATGGCCAAGATACTGAGTGCAGAAATCGAACGCGATATCTCTTGATTACGAACCCACGTCACCATATATACTGGGCCAACTTATGATGTTTGTTACTTAAACCAACTATTTCATCCACGGCCATTCGATGATATTTTTTTCCGAATTACTAACTGGTTACATGTTAATTACAATCCTTGAATGTTAATGTGTTTAGTCTTGATGTTCATACCAATGATGCTAAACAAACCACCTTCGTATCATTTTAAACAAATGAAGTAGCGAGCTGGCAGAATTATTAGCTCGCCGGGTGAAATGCTTAGCGGCCTTTCGTCGGCTTTACGTTCTAAGTTCAAATTCCGCCGAGGTCGACTTTGCCCTTCATTTCTTTCGGGGTCGATAAAATAAGTGCCAGTTGAGCACTGGAGTCGATGTAATCGACTTAATCCCTCCCCCGAAATTGCTTGCTTTGTTAAAAAATTTGAAACCATTATTTAAACATTCGAACAGCACCTCCTGTTTTTTTCAATAAGGATCCAATGAATCTCTTTTTCCCGGTGACAGTTTTTTACGAACCCTCTGTAGATTGAGCTTGTTGCTGCAGTTTTAAAAGCAGAGCTCTTTTTCTATATTGTTTGACACCAAGACAGAACAATTAAATCGTTCCGAACTATAAAATGCGATGAACAATTATTCACTAGGCCCCGTTCAGAAAACATGTCCATTTGCATGCGCCATTTCCGATTTCTTGTGAGTGTTTCTTTGAAACATGCTAAACGAGAAGTGATTACTGCTGGCCTTTCGCCCATCATCTTTTCATTTCTTGGAAGCGAGGGACAATGTTAGCTGTCCCCAAGTCTGCCTCAGAATGCACGGTAACCGATTCTGCGATAATGAGAGATTAGAAAAAAATAGAATAACCGGAAATCTGCCTTATTACTTGACTGAGACTTATGGGTCGACGAATTAAGTTTACAACGATACGATTTGAACTCGGAACGATTACCTCCAGAATACTTTCTGTAACAATTTGATATCTCTCTGTAGATCATCTTTCTTAATGACTACACTTTCAGCTAACAATACTTGTTCAACCTAATAAGGAATGAAGAAATCAGTTGCCTTCCTTTCTCGCTGAACCAACAATAATGCCATAGAACACTAATAGAGTGAGTAATCTTTACATTTAGCATAGATTATAAAACTAGGAACGTCACTTGCTATGATGCGCTGAGGGAAATATGTAAACAGTTGATTTTCTTGTGGTTCATCTGAAAAATGGTAAAAGAAAAGACAAGAAAAATTTGCCAGATCTATGCTTGTGGTTTATCAAGTGTGTCTCTCGAAAGTATTGCTGTTATTTCCAGCAGGTCAATCGACTGCTAGAGGTGGTGGTGGCGGCGGCGGCGGCGGCGGTGGTGGTGGTGGTGGTGGTTTAAAGGGAGGCTTGCATAGTATTTATGTGTGATGAATGGAGTGTGTTATTCTTCTATCGAAATCCAGGCTGGGAACTGGCAACAGATGGAGTCTTCTGAACTAAACAGTTGTGAGTTATGACTTATATTGATCGCATCAGGTTTACATCTGTCATTAAAAAAAGATAAAAACAATCAAGAACGGTGGGGCCGTAACGGCTTGCGTATGTCTCAATTGGGTTATGTATGAAATAATGTAATCTGGATGGGGTCGATATAAGACGGAGCGCCCAACTTTTTAAATGGCCTGCCACATTGATTTTGTCGACTATATTTTACTAAGAATGTTCTAATCACTCTCCAGCTCTCGTTGGAGACACTTTTCCTTGGTACCGTTAAAACCACATAGACATGCTTTGCGCCAAAATCTGGTGACACCATTGCAGTAGAGTTGGCGGAGGGAAAGGTCACTGTGTTTGTAGAGATTAAAATGAAATTATTGTGATGGTAGAGTTTATTTTAAAGTAAGATTATTGTAATTTGCAAAGATTAAAGTAAGATTATAGAAATTTATAGAGATTAAAATAAGATTATTATGATTTATACAGATTAACATAAGATTATTTCTAATAATCCTTTCTAATACAGATACTAGGCTTGAAATTTTGAGGGAGGACTCTAATCGATTACATCGACCCTAGTGGTTGACTCGAACTCATTCATAGGTCCTGAAGTAATGAAAAGCAAAGTCGACCGCGCTGGAATTTGAACACAGGACGTAAATATAGACGAAATATTGTTAAGCATTTTCTGCGGTGTGTTGACGATTCTGCTGGATCGCATCCTTAAAATTAGTTCTAATAAAGGCACAGAACTGACAGTTTTTTGAGAGCCTAACAGATTGTGTTGTGGTATTTGCTCTGCTTCTCTACACACCGGGTTCAAATTGCATCAATTTCAACGACACTATTCAGCATTTTGAGACCGATAAACAATGTAGCAGTTGAAGACAGTGGATTGGCTAATTCTCAGAGGTTTGCACCATCTCACCCTGTTCTTTGTGTTCGGTGCTCAAAACCCACGATAGAAGATCTGAATGGCGATGTAAGTAACAAATATCATTAGTAAAGGAAACAGATTCTTTGGTTCGACCTAAAAGTCGGTTATTGAAATCTTCAGCCCCTAATCTAGTCCGTGTTATGCCACTCACTCCTCTGTCTGCGTCTGGTAGGTCTGCCTCTCAGCTACCATGACTTTACCCCGGGTCTCTTTGGACGGTTGTCGTAGGTTTCAGGAGACGTGGTCCCTGTCTCTTTAGCTCAACTTCCTTCTCTTGCTCGGGTTTCAGGCGTGGTAATAATGAGACAAGGATCACATTATGCTGAGAGTGATAGAGGGGGAGAGAGAGAGAAAAGAATTGACCGTAGCATGTGACTGGTACTTTATTTCATTGATTCCTGAAGGGCGAAAGGTAAAATCGATTACAACAGGATGTGAACTTAGAACGCAAACCGTTCAGAACGCAGAACACAATTACGCCAAGCATTTGTTCTTCGTTTCAACGCTTCCGCCGAACCATTTCTCTGGAATCATTATAAAATTAAATAAAATAAAAAAAAAGAAATTATCATAGCTGTTGTTGTTGTTGTTGTTGTTGCTATTATAGTAATGATGGTGACGTTTAATGATGATTGTAATAGAGTACATATATTGTTATAAGGTTGGTTAGCGGTAATGGTATTGGTTGCGAAGATGAGTTGAAGTGGAGGCACAAGGGGGCTTATTGTGGCGGCGGTGCGGTGCCGCTGTTCGTTATACGTTGCTAAGAATAATTTCTCTCGCAAATGCAATTTAAAAAAAAAAAAAGAAGATATTTCTGAGAACATTTGTTGCTGTTTATCTTCTGTTTTTGTTTATTTATTTTTTTCTCTTGAAATATTGTTGCTGTCCTTGTGATTATTGATGATGTTGTTGTTGTTGTTGGCTCCACTAATTACAACCTCCAGTTGAAATACAATTACGATGAAAGTCGATGTTTGATTAATTAGGGGAAAAACGATGGTGTTTTGATGAGGAAACATCAGAATTTGCTGTTGTTGTAGTTGGCGGCGGCGGCGGCGGCGGCGGCGGCGGCGGCGGCGGCGGTGATGGTGGTGGTGGTGAGGATAATGATAGTGGTAATAACGATGAGGATGATGATGGCGATGATGATGATGATGATGATAACAGTGGACTTTATGCAAATGCTGCTTGTGTTGCTGTTGCAGATGTTCATGATGAAGAGAAAGGGAAAAGGGAAAGCGATGAGTGTTGGTAATGGTGATGGTGGTGGTTGTGGTAGTGATGATGGTGGTGGTGGTTGTGATAGCGGTGGTGGGGTGGGTATTGTTGTTAGTGGTGGCGGTGGTGGTGAAGTCTTTGTTACACTTACCCTTGATCATGTTATTTTTGTATCGATGTGGTTTATACATAGAACGGGTGTATTAAGGTAGTGGTGGTGGTGGTGGTGTTTGTAATATCAGTGGTTAGGGTGGATGTAGTGGCGTTCAAGCTTACACTTGTCCTTGCTGAGACTACTCATGTTTTGCTTTTGTTCTTTTTTTGTAATGGTTGTTGATAACGAGGTAAATAGCCTTGGGTGGTGTTGGTCGTCTGAGTGGATTTCGTGGTACAGGAGGGAGTTGTGTTGTTAGTGGTGGTGGTGGTTGTGGTGGTGGCTGTGGTGGTGGCGGTGGTGGTGGCAGTGGTGGTGGTGGTGGTGGTAATGTAGTGAATAGAATGGTCGTTAATGGCTGTTGTTGAAGTCGGTGTTAGTTATTAATATCGTGGTAAATATCCAGCAGCGTATCTACCTCAATACCGAATATGGTGGTGGTGGTGGTGGTGGTGGTGGTGCCGCTGCTGCTGCTGCTACTGCTGCAGTTGATGGTTGGTGGCAATTGTAGTAATTACAGTTGTTGTTACTGTTGTATTATTGTTTTTTTACTGCAGCAGACGCGTTTCCTTGTGGTTCATTCGCCCCCCCCCCCAAAGTGGGCCGCATAAATTATACGCTTTGCCATCGCTACATTTGGATATCTAAGAAAAAATGTTGTATTAATATTGATTGTTAAGACAGAATCATGCAAATAGTTAGGTAATCCAGTATCGTAACACATCAACGAAGTCATCCGTTGATGATCTCGTCATTAATCAACGTGTAACTCCTCGCTTGCACAGCTGATAGGACTAATGATTGGTGAATCCGTGAGTGGCATAACATATTACATGGTGTTAACGATGTCGTGCATACTACATACGGAATTCCTGACTCTACTGAGCTCACGTCACAATAAAGAATCAGACTGATACAATTGTAGCAGTACCAGATAACCCTTTGGTCTGTTTTTATGGTGTGTGTGTGTGTGTGTGTGTGTGTGTGTGCATGCGAGCAAAGAGCTCCACTCGAAACGTGAAATCCTTTTTCTTTCAGTACTTGTACCACGTCCTCGCGTTGTTGATTTTTCTTGTTTGTTCTTGTTTGGATTGATTATATAGATATATACACACGCACACATACATATAGTTGAAATTTACTGAACCACAAAAGACGGAGACAGGTGTATAAACAACAAACAGATGTATTAGTTTAACGCTCGGGAAGGTGAGAGTATTTTACGTTTTGAGCCTACACTCTTCAACAGAAAGGAACGGGGCTGGGAATAAACAGAATATATATATATATATATATATATATATACATATTTGTTTTGCAAGATTTTTTATGTGAAATCGTGTGTTGAAACAGATGTTGTTGTACTTGGGGATGGTCATATTGCCAGTTTAGCCAATAAAAACACACGCACTGTATATTTGGTGTTAATTTTTTTTTTTTCAGCTTTATATTACATTAATCTTAATCTTAATCTTATTTCGGCCAGAGTTCTTTCGTCACACTTCTGTGACCTCATCAGTGGTCCTTTGTTTCCTTCTTTCTTATGTGTGTCTCACCTTGCTAACTATCAGCCATTTTGTATTTTGTATTCCTATTGTATGTGTCTACGCATGCGTGTCCTTCAATGTGTCTGTGTCTTTTGTAAGTGCATGTGTGTATGGGGAGTGTCTGTATCACCTATATTCTCTGTTAATACGTGTTCATTTGTATTAGTTTTTATTTATTTATATGTTCATGTGTGTGTGTGTGTGTGTGTGTGTGTGTGTGTTTTTTTTTTTTTTTTTTTTTTTTTTTTAATGTGTTTAATTAAATTTTGTTAACGTATGTAGTATTTAATTCCATTTGTTTATCTATGTATTGTATTATACTTTGTTCCTATTATTGTTTTATGGGTAACATGTTGTCACATGCTGTGGTTTGTTAGTGGCGTATGTTAGTGTTCCATTCTAGTTTCCTATTCAGGCTAGGTTTCCCTTCTATTATGTGTGTAGCTTCAGTAATTTTGTCTAAGTGCTGCATCACTGCTATGTGTAGATAAGATTTTAATTTCTATGTTGTTGATTGAGCCTCTATGTTCTTGCTCAGCGTGCTGGTACAGAACTGATGAGTTCTTCCCTTCCTTAAGTTCCCTCCAATGTTCGTTTGCCCGCTCCCCTATACTCCTTGCTGTTTCGCCTACATATGTCGTTGTCTTATTTCTGCATCGTCCCTCTGTACATCTTATACTATAGACCACATTTCTGGTTTTGCAGTTCGTTTGTGGGCTAAATCTACATACGATACAGTTCCTATCAGTGCAGGGGGTTCTACTGAAAGGGTATGTTCTACTGATAAGGGATTTGATAGGGTTGCCTGGCCTTTCAACAACCTTAATTCTTAGCTTAAGTTTGTCTAGGGCCCTTCTAAAGCGGTACGCCAGTTCGCCTCTAGGGGTGGTGTCGACGAACATGACGCTTTGGTACTTGTGGCTATTGTACCATGAGCTTGCCTTCCCTATTTTCTTCTTAGTTCTTTCTATGGTGTTCCATGATTTGCTCCTATAGAGTGGGCAAATCCCATTCCTATCGTTGCGTTTGATTGTTTCAAACTTCTTCATAGCTCCTTTGTAAACCCTGATCCTTTCTTTATGGCTGTAACCCGAGAACTGCATGCGGTGGACGAAATGTTGTATATGTCTCTTTAATTCTGTAGGGTCGCACATGCAGGAGACATTTCGCATTACTCTGACGAGGTCTGCCATCAATATGTTGAATTTGGCATTGTCCGCAATAGCCGAGTTCCGGTGGGTCAGGTACTTGGAGGCCATAGGTTTTGTATAGTGTGAATGGAGGATTCTGGTTTTATTGTTCTTAGTTTCTAGCCAGAGTTCAGTATCTAATACAGGTAATCTATGGTTAGGGTGTTTAGTAGGGTAGTCTATCGTAACTCTAATACTCTGGTGGATGGAGTTAGCTATTCGCTGGATGCTCTCCATAGTCTTAGTTTCTATTTCTATTTCAGGGGTACTCTCTTGTGGGGGTGTCTTTACCACTAAGTTGATATCATCGACATATCGAGAGTACACATTCACGAGTATGGAGTTCTGTGTCAGGCGTTCCTTAAGCCTTCTGTCCCACCATACCATGAAAAGATTGGCCATAGAGCTAGGAAGGCTAGGAAGACCCCTATAGAGAGATGGAGTGGATGGACCAGAGCCATACGGACCCCCACTAATATCCACCAGGTAAAGAAAATGATCGCACATGCACTAGGAGCTAGTATAAAGGTCACCCTAAAAGGCCACACCTTTAAATTTAACAACAAATTATACGCCCAGGACGAGTGGGCAGCCATCGGGGTTAGTATCGCCGGTGATGTGGCCAATCTTTTCATGGTATGGTGGGACAGAAGGCTTAAGGAACGCCTGACACAGAACTCCATACTCGTGAATGTGTACTCTCGATATGTCGATGATATCAACTTAGTGGTAAAGACACCCCCACAAGAGAGTACCCCTGAAATAGAAATAGAAACTAAGACTATGGAGAGCATCCAGCGAATAGCTAACTCCATCCACCAGAGTATTAGAGTTACGATAGACTACCCTACTAAACACCCTAACCATAGATTACCTGTATTAGATACTGAACTCTGGCTAGAAACTAAGAACAATAAAACCAGAATCCTCCATTCACACTATACAAAACCTATGGCCTCCAAGTACCTGACCCACCGGAACTCGGCTATTGCGGACAATGCCAAATTCAACATATTGATGGCAGACCTCGTCAGAGTAATGCGAAATGTCTCCTGCATGTGCGACCCTACAGAATTAAAGAGACATATACAACATTTCGTCCACCGCATGCAGTTCTCGGGTTACAGCCATAAAGAAAGGATCAGGGTTTACAAAGGAGCTATGAAGAAGTTTGAAACAATCAAACGCAACGATAGGAATGGGATTTGCCCACTCTATAGGAGCAAATCATGGAACACCATAGAAAGAACTAAGAAGAAAATAGGGAAGGCAAGCTCATGGTACAATAGCCACAAGTACCAAAGCGTCATGTTCGTCGACACCACCCCTAGAGGCGAACTGGCGTACCGCTTTAGAAGGGCCCTAGACAAACTTAAGCTAAGAATTAAGGTTGTTGAAAGGCCAGGCAACCCTATCAAATCCCTTATCAGTAGAACATACCCTTTCAGTAGAACCCCCTGCACTGATAGGAACTGTATCGTATGTAGATTTAGCCCACAAACGAACTGCAAAACCAGAAATGTGGTCTATAGTATAAGATGTACAGAGGGACGATGCAGAAATAAGACAACGACATATGTAGGCGAAACAGCAAGGAGTATAGGGGAGCGGGCAAACGAACATTGGAGGGAACTTAAGGAAGGGAAGAACTCATCAGTTCTGTACCAGCACGCTGAGCAAGAACATAGAGGCTCAATCAACAACATAGAAATTAAAATCTTATCTACACATAGCAGTGATGCAGCACTTAGACAAATTACTGAAGCTACACACATAATAGAAGGGAAACCTAGCCTGAATAGGAAACTAGAATGGAACACTAACATACGCCACTAACAAACCACAGCATGTGACAACATGTTACCCATAAAACAATAATAGGAACAAAGTATAATACAATACATAGATAAACAAATGGAATTAAATACTACATACGTTAACAAAATTTAATTAAACACATTAAAAAAAAAAAATTAAAAAAAATAAAAACACACACACACACACACACACACACACATGAACATATAAATAAATAAAAACTAATACAAATGAACACGTATTAACAGAGAATATAGGTGATACAGACACTCCCCATACACACATGCACTTACAAAAGACACAGACACATTGAAGGACACGCATGCGTAGACACATACAATAGGAATACAAAATACAAAATGGCTGATAGTTAGCAAGGTGAGACACACATAAGAAAGAAGGAAACAAAGGACCACTGATGAGGTCACAGAAGTGTGACGAAAGAACTCTGGCCGAAATAAGATTAAGATTAAGATTAATGTAATATAAAGCTGAAAAAAAAAAAATTAACACCAAATATACAGTGCGTGTGTTTTTATTGGCTAAACTGGCAATATGACCATCCCCAAGTACAACAACAATATATATATATATATATATATATATACATACACACACATATATATCCATGTATATATATACTTATAAATATATACATATATATGCATGTGTATGTTTGTATGTACGTATATACACATATATAGATACAAACATATAAATAAAAAGCATGAACTAGCTGCATGACGTAAGCATTTTGTAAAGAAAACTTCTCATGAATAAACAATCCCTTTAAACACCTGGATATGCCAAATGCCGTATCCCTTCCTGGTTCAGTAGTTTCAACTTAATAGAACATTTAAACTACACGTTGTCAAATTTCTTAATCGCTTGAATTATAAAAGCTTTCATTCCCTTTTTCACTTTTCCCTATTTATTACGATGACAAGAAGATATCCATTTTATTTGCCCCATACATCTCTCTATTTACTTCCACTTGTTTTCATCTTGTTTCTGTTTGCATTTTGTTTCCATATTCTTCTTTTAATTCCTATGTTATTTCCTCTTCCAACTCCTTTAAGAATCAAACCCCAGCCTTCGTATCGATTCTTTACCATTCATACCTTAGTTTTATATTTTAGGATTATATTTTGATCTTTGTCTTATTGCTATTTTACCAGTTATAATTTATCATTCTCCCTGTTTACTAGTTTTTAACCTTTATTGTAAAATGATTACGTCTACCATAATTCATAGTAAATAGATTTTGTTACTTTCGTTTTGAATAATTAATAGTCTGCTAGCTGCCAACTGTTTTGTATTTTTATACATACTTCCCTAGACAATTTTTGTTTTTGCTTCGAAATACAATAGTAATCGCCAACCATTTGCCACTGATCATAACGGGGTTGTAGGGTATCAGACGTCTTTAATGGATAACAATAGCATTCACCCCTGTAGTGCGAGCCCCAACAATGGCTTAAGACTGATGATTTAAAATAGATGACTTAATTCACTAATTGAACAAAATCCTTTCCTTCCTTTTTTCTGGTGGCAGTTGGTTTGTTGCGACTCTGAGGAAGGTATCTTGGCGGGGCGGCTCCCTGTGTGTACAGTCGATCAATCAATTGATTGAAATTCAACCTGAACCAACCCCAATGCATGTCTGTAACAGCTATAAGCTTACAAGTAAATAATTATATACAACCCGTTATTTCTCTATTTTCTCTTCCCCGCCTCTCTCCCTCTGTCTCTGTCTCTCTCTCTCTCTCTCTCTCTCGCTCTCTCTCTTTATATATATATATATATATATATATATATATATATATATATATATATATGTATATATATTTATACAGGTATATGTATATACACGCATTTAAATACACAGATACATATATAAATATAAATACCTATATATATAGGTATATGTTTGTGTGTTGTGTATATACACAGGTACACACACATACATATACATATATGTATGTATATATACATGATTCATTCTCGTCCAACACCGCTTGACATGATTTATCCCCACTTATTGCCAGATTTTCGTGTTATAGCAATGCTATTTATATCTATTCCTGATGCTGCTAACGCTGCATGTTTTCCACAGCCCTGAAGGCATTGTTGACTAAATGCCCTGAGTAGGTGTCTACAAAAATCTTCTGTCTGGTTAGTAATCAGCTATTTACGAATATGTTTGGATTGTATGGTTTACGTTAAACACGTTTGTGTCTGGAGCATATTTAGCAGATAGACGTATAGTCGTTGTCCTAGATTTTCTGACTTATTTATTGAGAATTATATAGCTCACTTATGAACTTCGTTAGAGTGTATTACTCTACACGAAAGCATGGTCTCATAAGTATATGTATGTGTTTTCTTTAATATATATATGGATATCTATGTATGTATGTATTTGTGCGTGTGTGTACATAAAAAGATGGATAGATAGATATCACTTTATACTGATGATCTCAAACATCTGCTTAACTCCGAAGACGTCAACATTTGCCTTTTAAGTTGGAAAATGTGTCTCACGCAAACGTATTAAGCTTGTTTCCAATTAATCTGATTCTGTTTTGATGCATAATTTTGCAGTAAAGATATTTTTATGTGGATATTCATCAGACTTTGTCTGACCAGATGTTACGGTAGAAGACACTGGTTCTAAGTAGTGCCACACGATGGGACCGAACACAAAACAATGTATATATACGAAGTAAACACATAAACCAACCCTGCCTCCATCAAATATATATTTTGATGAATTCGATTAGTGTCCCGCAATTAAACGTTATTACAACAGTTCACAAATGTTGTTGTTTTTTTTTTATATTATTATTATTATTGACGACGGCAAAATTAATACTAAGAAGAACCAAGTCGTTGGTTATGAGAAATCTAAGACGGTTTTTGTTAGGATTCTCTTGTGAAAAGGAAGATAAAAGTATAAAAGGAAGTTTGACAAGATGTATAGGAAATAAAATTTAATAAAAATGGAAATATTTGAATCAATAAATTTTCTTTTTATGTTCTCCACAATAAATTATGAAATATTAAGATTTTTATTATCGAATATATTGAATTATTGTTTAAAAAGAAGACGTTAGTTTGGCGAGTTGTTGCTTAAATTTCTGTTGGGCAATAAATGAACATATATCTTCATTTATTACACATAACGGACGATGGTTTATTCTCTAATAAAATGGAATTCTTGCAACCATTTTATGCAGCAGCGTTCCATTGATTCTTCTTTCGCCACAAAAATTTGGTTAGTGCAGTTCATATTTGAAGATATAAAATCGTTTTCTTTTCTATCACAAAGCACAAGAAAAATCGATGTAATAGCGCTTTTGTTTGTTTGCTTTTACCTTACATCTTTTTAATTAAAACACTTCCTTAATTACAGCTAAAGAGCTCAAACGAACGCGTCTGTCTCTACGCGATCGTTTGTCTTGCTCGTATTAGCAGTCAAATCTATATCAAATCTACCTGTTTTCTATTTTTAATTAATTTTACGTAATTTAAATTCTGCGGCTACCTCCCGTGTTTTCCTTGGGCAGAATTGATCTTTTCAAATAATGGTTTTTTTTCTACTTTTTCCCCCCGTTACGAAGGTAAATTTAGTCAAAGCTTTCGTCAAACTACATCATGTTAACGATGAACAGACTCAACAACATTATACTTTGCTGTGTTTTGGTATTTTGTTCGACTTTTTTAAGCCATCAGTGTAGCAAAAGATATCTAAGTGCAATCAGATTCATAATGACTAATAAATTTAAATTATTCTCTGCAACAGACAGCTGACGAGACTAAAATGACAGCCGCTTGAAGGAAAACAAGATCAAATTGAATAAATCGGATACAATCGTAAATATAATATATACATTTCTTACTGCTTATTCAAGTGATGAGGATAACTCCTACGCAAGGGATGCTAAAGTGAGAGAAAAAAAGGAGAAGTATTTACAATTAATGATCAAGAAGTGAATATTAAGTGAACGAGTTATCTATAATATCTGATGAAGATTAGACTGAAACAGCGACTTAGTTTCCTATAATCAAAAATCAGGATCTCCTTCCACTAATATGTAAATTAACTCCAAGAAATTAAGTCTTAATTGTTCTTAGAATTGTTTTCCCTTTTCTTTAAAAGTTGCTAAGAGATGCTACTTAGAATTGGCTTTCTTTCCGAAAAAAAGAAAAAGCAGGGTAATTAGAAATTTTTACAAGTTCAGCATTCATTAAATCATACGTTAATTGATTTAAATTTATAACATGGGTCTGTTATTTCCTTGAGCTCATTTTACCTTTATTCGTTCTCTGACCAGAAACTGGACCAAATGATGACATGAGAGTGACTCTAATAAAGTGACAACCAGAGATCTATTGGTAATTGAGGAGAGATAAAGATCCCCACCCAATAAAAGCTAGTCTAACGGTCATCCGTTCACACATATTCCGTCTATGGATTTTTATTCTAAAGCCATGCATCAACCCTCCCCCGGCGTAGAATACACTGACCCAAGGTGACGTGTCGTATATATATATTAGAAATAATAAATTTCTAAATCTCTCAGAGAGACTTAAGCAGTAGTGATGCGATAAAGTAGTTGTATACTGCCAACTTAACGTGACAGTCCCAATAAGGGAATAGACTACTGCTATTTAGCCCTAGGAAGCTGGACCGCTTCCTATTAGGCCTTGACACATTTTCTGTGCCCTTATCCTTGCGAGGGGGAGACAAACTCCTCCACCCAGCCTAGCCTGTCAAGGCCTAATAGGAAGCGGTCCAGCTTCCTAGGGCTAAACAGCAATAGTATATTCCCTTATTGGGACTGTCACGTTAAGTTGGCAGTATACAACTACTTTATATATATATATATATATATATATATATATATATATATATATATATATATATAATGTACATGTGTGTACGCATATGTGTGTGTTTATTTATGTTTATATGTTTGTCTGAGTGCATATGTATCTATATAAATATCTTACATATTTCCTTCCTGAAGTGCAAAACAGAAGAAATATCTTCTTTTGGTATATATCAACGTCCAAAACGTGTTTGTGATAACAAGATTATAACTGGCATCAACGAGTATATATCCAACACACACACACAGAAAGAAAGATAGACCAAATGCATTGATAGATTTGCTAGGGCCTCCTACGATATTCATTGCTATAATAAAGCAACAATGAAATGTACATGAAAAAAATACTTTAGAAACCCCGAGGTGGTTCTCCCCGCTTAAGGAGAATGTTCACTTTCTGTCATCACATAATAGTGACCCTCTTTCTCGTTCTCTCTTCCTCTTTTACTCCGTAAATAACTATAAGCTGCAGTATATAAACAGACAGACAGACAGAGAAAGACATCAACGAGGGAATATTCACATAGTCGCTCGACCTGATGGAGATGTCGAGTAATTTTCTCTGTTATCAAACGCATATGCACCATCGTAATTCAATCCGTCAGAGTTGACATTCGGCATTCAATGCGTCATCCGTATCGCTGGTGAGGTAACTCTGATTTTACGTATTGCGAGACGCACACAATTTTCTCGGTCATCATAAATGAATGGCAGTGCAACAATGTACGTTCTATAAAAGTGTTGTGCATCAATCACAGATACAACACACGAAAAGTACTAATAGCTTATCAGCTTCTTGACCTTCTAATTTCTAGATACAGTTTATCATAACTACGGTTTCTTATGTAGATCTGGCTGAATTGCATTTACGTGGAATTGAAATTACTTCAGTTGGTATCAGCCTGATAATCGAATAAAAGTATCCCGTTCATGACTTTTCATTTATACTCGGCTTCAGATATATTCGTATATAAATATCATAAGATATAGAAATACAAATATACTTGCACACGCACACACACAAATAACTAAATATATATATATATATATATATATATATATATATATATATATATATATCGTTTACGTACATTTATGTCTTATTATATGTATTCGCCTCTGCACTTACGCACGTATGTGTGTGTGTGTGTGTGTGTGTGTGTGTATTGTTTTGACAAGCAAAAATATATATACCTATGTTGGAGCGGGTGGACGAGTGGCTTAGTGGTTAGGCTGTTGCACTGATGCTCATGATATTGTGCTATCGATTCCTGGACCAGGTGATGCGTTTGTGTTCTTGAGCAATGCACTTCATTCCACTTCGCTCCAGTTCAATCAGCTAGCAAATGTGAATAATCCCGCCATGGGGGAAATATATATGCCACAGAATCCGGAAAACCAGTCTTATGACATTATGGCTCGGAAAGGTCATTGGATCTTTTTCGTGGTGTGTATGTGTGTGTGTGTGTGTATGTGTGAGTGTGTGTGTGTGTGTGTGAGTGTGTGTGTGTGTGTGTGTGTGCATAAGTGTGTAAGTAAACACTTGACTGTATATACTTCAATTATAAACTAAAGAAGACGGATCGAATAATGAAGTTCTGACGCTACACAAACATTTGATTTTGAGTGCATTACATCATACAGCGGGAAAAAAATGCGTGCATTGCATCATAAAGCAGAAACAGCCTTAAGCGAATGGACTTCATGACATAATTTTCTCGTTCCTTTTTTTATTCTAATTTATTATACGCACACACATATATGCATACAAGCAGAGATATATACACACATATACAGAAACACACAAGTTTATTCGTGCAATATTTATATGCACACGTTTGTATACAGAAAGAGAGAGAGAGAGAGAAAGAGATTGGTGAAGAAAGAGAGAAGAGATTGATTTATGTATATACGTACTGTTTTCGGTTCGTTTGTTATCCGCGAAGCTGTTTCGTTTTTATCTTGAATTATTGCTTTCTCTAGCAGACACAAAGTTCTTCAATATATTAAGAGAAGGTAAATGGAACTGTTTGATGTTGATGACTTGCAGAATGGTGAATAAAAAAAATGTTATGGAATATATTTAGCTTGGGAACGAAACGCCATCGCTGCCCTCAGTTTACAGTTCTATTACCTCGTCTTCTGCCAATGTGAATCTGGACAAAAATATCTGTTAGTATTTACATAGCTTCTTTTATCGCTACAGTTGATTTTTCACCAGTCAATTTCTGGTATCGACAATACATGTTCTCTATCTTTGTGAATTTTATATGAAAGGTGAGTACCGAACTAGACTTTGCCTCTCTCGGTCATTGATCGACAAAATAAATCGATACCGGTCCAATAATTGATCGGTCAGTTTTCCAAAGTGGATGTTGTACCGCATAAGAGAATCCATCATGATTGCTTCATCGTTGACGAAGCCTCTCCCCTTTCAAATGTATTGGCATTGTGACTAAATGGGAAACAATTATTATTATTATTATTATTATTATTATTATTGTTGTTGTTGTTGTTGTTATCAAATCGTTAAAATGTCAGATACAGCGTCTTCTAGATTTATCCCCGGCTATTTGTGAGGGGGCATGAGAAACCCCGTCGAATGTTGTTAAATAAACAACTTAGGAAAACGAGGTGGAAGTCAAAAATAGTGAAGACGTAGACCCAGCTTTAAGCTTCCTTTTTCAATACAGCGCTACATTATGAAACTTGATACGGGAATTTGTTTCTTCATTCTTATTTAAAAGGAAATAGGGAGGCAAAGTGGAAGAACCACTACCGCTCCGGGTAAAATGAATTGCAGCATTTCGTCCGTCTCTGATTTCAAATTCTGCAGTGGTCAGCTTTGCCTTTCATCCTCTTGGGGTCGATAAAATAAGTACCAGTTGAGCACTGGGGTCGATGTAATCGATTTGTTGGCCTTGTGCAAAAATTTTACATCATTACTAAAAAGATTAAACTTGATGCGGGGACCTATTTTTTCTCTGTTTTTACGTTGACCCCGTTTTTTCTCAATCCAAGGTGTTTGCCCATGCGCCATCACTTTTATGTCCTGAGTTCGGATCCCGCCGACGCCGTCCCTCTTCGATAAAATAATGCATTGGATGCAGGTGCGTTTATGTGACTAAGAAGCTCGCTTTTTAACCACCTGCTTTCTGGTTCAATTCCACTGCTCAGTACTTTAGGCAAATGTCATCTGCTACACCCCGGGCCGACACATGACTTGTGAGTTAAGTGGGTAGACAGAAACTGCGTGGAAGACTGTCGTGTGTGTGTGTGTGTGTGTGTGTGTGTGTGTGTGTCACCCTCCCGCTGCTTGGAAACGCAATTCGGCAAAAGTGCCGATAGAATAGTACTATACTTGAAAATATAAATAAATACTGGTGATGATTTGTTCTACTAAACCCGTTAAAGTGGTGCCCCAGCTTGGCCACAGTCCAATGACTGAAACAACTAAAAGACAAAAAATATCACTTGAATAATGATATCGATTTCATCGACAAATTGCTTCCCTCAAAATTCTAGTTCTTCTGTCTCTGTTAGAAACAATTATTCAGGCCACCCGATCGGTAGAATCGTTAGAGCATCGGACGAAACGTCTGGTGGCATTTTTTCCGGTTTTTTACGTTCTAATTTCAAATGTCGCTGACTTCAAAATTCCCTTTTATACCTCTGAGGTCTGGAAATTTAGTACCAGTCATTTATATGGGCCTGTTTAATGCACAGAAGTCTTCCGCAAATTGTCTGGCCTTGTGCCTAAATTAGAAATTGACTGCCTTGCATTATTTCATTCTCAACAACTATATTAGAAATAACCATTATTATTATTATTATTATTGTTTGCGTATATTTCATATCATTTCTCTCGTAGCATTACATCATCATATAATATAGACAGACAGATATAGATATACACGTAGGTGTTTATATATAAAGATATATATGAATGTATATATACATTTATGTATATACATATATGCTTTCAACGCACACCTATCTGTGTATGTGTGTGTGTGTGTGTGTGTGTGTGCATATCAATGTGTCTGTGTATGTGGAAAGCATACAAGTGTTTCTATATACAGCACTGTTAAGGGCTAACCGCTATAAATCAAATGCTTTCAACTTGACCAAATCCGGACAGTGTTCCCTTTTGAAGGCCGAAACCCCATGGGAGCAGCTACTTAATTAAGCTTACCTGACAGATCTCGTCCAATTCCTTAAGACGTTGTAAAATGATGCGATCTATTACAGCATTGGTTAATCTTAGGGGAATTACCAACTGCTATTTGTCTTCTTCTACTGAGATATTTAAGCAGACACCGATATACATAGACCAATATGCACGCAGTGGTTCCATTACAGACCACTTCACTGGTTTACATAGGTTGTTGCACACAGGATCACGCACACTAACACCAAAACATGCACACACACACACACACCTCACATATCTCTATCTGTTTGTGTGTGTATATATATGCACACACAAACACACACATATATATAAATTATATATATATATATATATATATATATATATACATGCACACACACACACACATAAACACATATACGTGTGTATATGTGTGTACACACATATATATATATATATATATATACATACACATAAACATATACATACACATATATATATACATTCATATTCATACACACATATGCATGCGTAGAGATAGATATATACACACATACACACGCACATATATGTGTGTGCGTAGAGAAAGATATATACATATATGTATGTATATATATGTGTGTGTTTACGTTTGTGTGTGTGTGTTTGTGTATGCATATATCCACATTCCACACTCATGCATTCATACATGGTCTCAGCTTTCCATGCAACTACTTATGCAACGCCACACGAAAAGAAACGTCCAATCGCATATATACACACAAACACACACACACACACACACACACACACACGCTCGACTATATTTACACACATGCACACATAAACGCACACACAAATAATCAGACATCCATGTGTCCATTCATGCATATACATTCATTGTGCTGTTCACACCACTATATGCATGGACACATTTACACACACACACACACACACACACACACACACACACACACACTCCCAAACTGATGCATACTCATAAATGATGGTTTCACACATACACACCTACATGGGAAGATATACATCCATAAACATGCGTGTATTTCATAAGCGTCTTCAAATGCAGGCAGAAACTCTGTTTGCACGCGCATATATATATATATATATATATATTTATATATATATATATGCGCGAGCAATCATGCTTACATACATGAGTATGTGAATACAGAATTTTGGTAAGAAATATGTGAACACTATGTACATGTTTCGGTACGAACACGCGCATATTGGAAATACTATAGAGGAATGTGAATAAATAGTGACTGAAGAATATGTACGCAGTTGTGTATACCTATGCACATGCGCACGCATGTGTGTGTGAGGGAGAGCGGGGGAGCGACAGGGAGATTGATTTTGTGCGCACGTATAGTGTATGAGTTAATATATAAATATATGTTGTAAGGCTTGCATTTATATGTATGTATACATATGCATTGGTACCTGCATAATTCTTCCGTTCGAGATCACAGTATGCTACAATCTTAATATATTGTTAAATGAATTCTAAATTTGGACAATATTCTTCGATAGTAATAATACACAGCAGCAGAGAATCTAAGAAATAACGATTAGTTCTGTATTCATGACTTTGATAAGGGTTGGAGATACTTTTAGCCTCGGTTCTCTCCACCTCTTCTTTGTGTCTCGTTTACTCTTCTTTCTCTCATGTATATATATTTATACAGCAAACTATCTGTATATGGAATGGAGCAGCGAGCTGCCAGAATCCTTTACAATGTTTGGAGGGCACTTTAGTAGCACCTTGTCAGGCTTGTTCACGTTCTGAGTTCAAATCCGCCGAGGTCGAATTTGCCTTTCATTCTTTCGGGGTCGATTAAATAAGTTCCAGTCGATTTAATCAATTTATCTTTTCCCACGAAATCACTGGCCATGCTCCAGCATTTGAAACCAAAATATGGTTGTATTGTGCGGCGAGCTGGTAGAATCGTTAGCATCGCCAAGCAAAGTATTTACCAGCTCTTCGTCCGTCTTTACTTTCCGAGTTCAAACACCGCTGAGGTCGACTTTGCCGTTTACTCTTTCGGGGTCGATTAAATAAGTAACAGTGGAATAATGCGCTTCACCAAACTTGCTCCATATCAACTCGCCTAGATTTCTATGATAGCTTTTCTTTACTCTGTGGGCCTAGTTTGCATTCAAGTCAATTGAGCACTACAAAGTGTTTTCTATACTACATTTATTGTACGAGTGCAATGCGCGTTGGAGCAATTCTTATTAAATGTCTCATATTTACGTCTTGCGTTAAAGTTACTATTTATGACCTTTTAAGAATTTCCTGGCAACATTAGAACGAACATTTAAAGTATAGAGCGGATTCTAACATAATATTTCGCCGCCAAATATTAATATTGTTCTGTAATATATTCTTTTTTTATACGGGTAATAACTTTGAGAGTGTTTTGTATCAAGAAACACTACGGTGAAAGTAATTTTCATCAGAACAAATAATGTCTTTAACTTAGGTTTTGTAGGTTTAATGGTTGTTGGCTGAAATTTATATCAATACATCTCCTAATAATTATTTTACGGACCGTATTTGTGAGCACCGAATTCTCAAGTTATAACTATGTCTGTCTGTGAGTCTCTCTCTATAAGTATCGGTGTACCTATATTCACAGCTACATTCACAATAACATTCAATTATTTTTCTATCTCTACTATTGCTATCAAGAAAATCATCTATGTCTTTGCCCTCTCACCCACCTTCTCTCGCTCTCTCACTCTCTCAACCACGCTCTCTATCTCTCACTCACTCTCTTGATATATAATCCGGACGATTTTCGTCTGCTACCGATACACTTACGTTCTTTTTAGCGCTGTGTCCATGTAAGAAAAGTTTTCTGGAGACGAATACTGCAGATTTATGAAGTTCAATAATGTATACATGTTAATATATTCAGAATTATACACACACACACACACATATATATATATGTATATATATATATATATATATAATATATATATATATATATATAT
>NC_142954.1:25743509-25776009 GCF_046866305.1 Octopus bimaculoides
TGCTTCAAGGCGAGAAAACAAAACAAAAGCTTGTTTTGTGTCGCTAAGCGAGTAATTAAGTACAAGTTAGGCGTTGAGTATTTAGAAACAGCTGAGAATAATGATAGAACAACAGCTTACAAGAGAAACAGCGGGAATCGAAAACCGGATTATCTGATGAAAGGAGATGAATTTAAATAAACACGCATGAGATCAGTATTTAGCGAGGTATTTCGGAGAAAACAATTCACTGTGAAAACTAACTGGAAAAAAAAAAAGAAATGAGTTTGCTAATGCTGGAGTAAAAACACAAGACAGAAGTCTTAATAATTACTGTACGAGACCAGATATTATCTGAAATGTCAGCCTAAGAAATATAACCAATAAATCGATAAAGCGCCGAAACATGTACAAGTTCCAACGAAATAACGATTAAAGAATCGAACGAGAAGACCTCTACAGGAACAAAAGGGAAAACCTTTATTCGATTTTCCAGGAATTCGATGTGAAATCTATCTCTCAAATTAAAGGCTAGAATCTTAGCAAGAACAGAGTGACTTCGTATAACTCCCTCGACTTTTCAAACTTATCAAAGACTTCGTTGAGGAATTTTATGAGCTTCAAATAGAAATGAAATATCTTTGAAATCACACTTTACTCTATTTACATTGTAAGATAGGATGATGCAGTTTTTTCCAGTTACCACAGGACTCAATAAAGACTGGATTGTCTTAAAGAGATTAGTTTAAACAAGAGTTAGGATGGGTCAGAGATAAGCTGAGACTAAAATATAACCACAGCAACAGCAATAAAAGTTACGAAAAAGTTTAATTTATAAGCAAAAATTCGATTAATTGCTTAATATTTCTCTGTACGATGGCTAGAAGAATATTGGGCTTTATTTGATAACCAGTTGGTCTAGCAAGTGAGGCCTCATATCATTTATGGGAGCGGTGCGCATTCTCCCCTGATGACCCCATACACTTGCTGGCTTCCGGTATGCGGAGTTCTCGACTGGTAGCACTTGCATATGCAAGTTGTTTGCAAAACATCTGTATGAATCCAATGAAATTCTTTGTTACACATCATTGAATGATGTATAACGATTGAATTAAAAATAAAATTGAAATGTATTGATTTCAAATTTTGGCATAAAGCCAGTAATTTCGAGAGAGGTGGGGGTGAGTCGATTACATCGATCCCAGGGATCAACAAGTACATATTTTATAGACCTCGAAAGAATGAAAGGCAAAATCGACCTTGGTGGAATTTGAACTCAGAACGTAAAGACGGACGAAATGCTGTTAAGCATTTTGCCCAACGTGCTAACCATTCTGCCAACTTGTTACCTCGTGGAGGTTAAAAAAGATTTTCCGTTTCTAAAAAGTGACAGAAAAATTACATTCTTGTTAGCGAAAACTGTCACTGGAAATGATTACGAGAAAACTGAGTGGGATACGAAAGCACTCATACATTATTACAATACGGCAGCAGTTGTTGTAGTAGTAGTAGTAGTAGTAGTAGTAGTAGTAGTAGTGGCAGCAGCATGTAACTCGGCATAACTACACTATCAAATGAACAAGAAAAAAAAACACAGAAAACAAACTTTCTCGCATAGAAGCATATATACAAACGTATGCACAATCACACACACACATAATCTATACATATAGACACAAGTACATATAGGTGAGTCTCACACACGCTCACAAATACAAGGACTCTACTACTCGCATATACACACGCATGTGTAAACGGAACACTCCATACACCTTAACATACATACAAACACACACACTGACACGCACACATACACACTCACAAATATACAAATACACACACATACACACAAACACGACCATCCACTATTATATTCTATTTCTGTTATTCTAAAACTGCGGGGATATTTCAATTATGGACGTAAATTATGAGCGTCTCACACAAAACTAACATCTCACACACACACACACACACACACACACACATACTTAGAAAAACTCTCTTCACTCCTTCTAACAATTCTTCTGCGTTCCTCCATTACGCTTTTTTTTTTAAAGAATATCTTCCAAAATAAATTTAATTTATTTGGAATGACACTCAAAATGAAACGAACCATTCATGGAGAAGACTTGCACTCACTAACCTCTCTTCCGTTCTTTGGTGTCCTCCACCACCCACCCACCACCACCGCCTTCTCTCTACCCAGCTTCTTTTAATTCTATTTATATACACACACACACACGTGTGTGTCTTGGCTTTACCTCGTTACCTAAGTGCGTTTGCAGAGCTTTACATTTGAACATTTTCAGTTTCCAAATTTTCCATCTCATTCGTTTTGTTGTTGCGGCCGTTTCTGTATGCTACTGTTGTTATCGTTAATATTAAGACGAAAATCATTGTAATTATTATTATTAGTAGTAGTAGTAGTAGTAGGGGAAGTGGAGGAGGAGGACACCACTACAGGGAATTCGCTGGATTTGCAATATTTTATGCTGCTAACTCTAAGTTTAGGTACTTTCTCTGTACAGACACACACACACACACACACACACACATACACTCCAAAGCACATACGCATCTCTTAATATACAATATATATATATACACGCACGCACGCAGGAGTAGCTGTGTGGTTAGAAGTTTGCTTCGCAACCACATGGTTCCGGGTTCAGTCCCAGTGCGTGGCACCTTGACCAAGTGTCTTATATTATAGCCTTTAGTGGATTTTTGGGGAGGCGGGAAGTGAGAATCACGTCGTTTCTATAAATATATATATATATATATATATATCATCGATTGACAACCGATGTTGCTGTGTTTACGTCCTCGTAGCTCAGCAGATCGGCAAAAGACCCGAGAGAAGAAGTACTAGGCTTAAAAAGAATAAGCCTTCGGGTCGATTTGTCCGACTAAAGGCGGTGCTCCAGCATGGACGCAGTCAAATGGCTGGAACAAATGTGTAAAAGAATATGTATACACAGACATATATACTCTTTTACTCTTTTACTTGTTTCAGTCATCTGACTACGGTCATGCTGGAGCACCAACTTTAGTCGAATAAATCGACCCCAGGACTTATTTTTTGTAAACCTTGTACTTATTCTATTGGTCTCTTTTTGGCCAACTTTCTCGAGCGATGATGGGGGGGACAAACACAGACAAGCAAATACACATGCATATATATATATATATACATATATACGACGGGCTTCTTTCAGTTTCCGTCTACCAAATCCACTCACAGGGCTTTGGTCGACCAGAGGCTATAGTAGAAGACACTTGCCCAAGGTGCCACGCAGTGAGACTGAACGATGTGGTTGGGAAACAAGCTTCTTACCACACAGCCATATCATGTCACACACACACATATATATATATATATATATATATATATATATATATATATATATATATATATATATATATACACACACACACATATACATATATGTGTATATAAATATGTACATGTATGTGTATACATTTGTGTGTGTGTATGATTTAAACACTTCAATTCCAGGACGTATAATTTATTTATTTATTTAATTGTGTACTTAATTATATATTTAATTATATATTAAATTATTGATTTATTTGTTTGGAATTCTTTGATTTTTCCTTGTCTCCTTAATCATCGCTGTTTCTGTGTGTCTGTGTGTGTCTGTGTGTGTCTACTGTGAATTTACTCTATTATATTATCATGGATAATGTACTTGTTTTTCTTGATGTTGTTTATGTTAGTAAACTACTTGAATGGTTTCGCTTTTTCCCTTCTTCTTCTTAGTATTAGTAGTACTGGTGGTGGTAGTGGTCGTGGCGATGGAGCTGCTACTGTTACTGCTGTTGTTGATGATGATGATGCTGATGAAGGTGGTGGTAGTGGTGGTGTATCATTTGAACTCACATTACATTTTACCAATACCTTTTCGCGTGTTTTGATGTTTTGTTCTGATTTTCTCCAACTGTCGACTTTCCATTTATGACGGCACAGCATTTCATCAATTCTGTTTATGAAAAATATAAAAATGAATGTACGTATATATATATGTGTGTGTGTGTATGTGTGTGTGTGTGTGTGTGTGTGATTACATATCTATGTATAAATACATTTGCGGACGTCTTAAGAGTGTGTATGGATAAATAAACGTTTATTATTTGTCTGTGTGTCGGTATATATGCATATGTATGTATATATATATATATATATATCAAATTTTTTTTCTCCGTGTTTTTTTCTCCTTGTCTCCGTATTCTTTCTGTTGAAGAGCGTAGCTCGAAACGTCAAAGACTTTCCGTATTCCCGAGCGTCATACTAATATATCCTTTTGTTATTTACACCACCTGTCCTCGTCTGTTGTTATTTTTTGTATATTCTCCCATATATATATATATATATATATATATATGTTTTCCTTCCTATATATATATATATATATATATATATATATATGTTTTCCTTCCTATATATATATATATATATATATATATATATATATATATATGTTTTCCTTCCTATATATATATATATATATATATATATATATATATATGTTTTCCTTCCTATCAAATATATATATATATGTATGTATGTATATAAACGCGTACACTGTTATATGCTGCGTCTGTATGGCTCCTATGTTGGCATATATGTACGTGTAAATGAATAAATCTCTGTGTGCCACATAGAATAATAAGTGCATACGTGAATAGGTGTATATGCATTCATACCTGTGTGTGTACGTGCGCACACGTGTGGAAGCGTCTGCGTGAATCTGTGTTTTCTATTCGTCATAATCTTGAATAGTGAGAGTAATTTTGGAATGGTCAAATCATTTATGTGAGTATGATTGTATGCTTAAGGCCTCAATACATATATAAGAGATAAACATATACTATCCTTGACTGTATTTCACCATTTGAAATTTCATATATAATACGTACACACATATGTATATGCACTCACACAGACACACATAGACGAGGGTTCTGTTGCAAGTAAGGCAGAAGGTTACAAACCTCTTGTATGCATGTTGTTCTTCTGGTTGTTACAGTATTTTTATTTTGTTGTTAGTCTTTCTCTCTCTCTCTTCATTTCAGTAAAATATTGGATTCCGTGTAGAATGAATTTATATATACGACGGGCTTTCAGTTTCCATCTATCACATCCATTGAGGAGGCTTTGGTCAGCCCAAGGTGCTATACAGTGAGACTAAACCCCGAAACATTTCGTTGGGAAGCAAGTTGCTTACTACACAGCCGCACACACACACACATACTGGTAAGCGCTCATACATGCACACGCATACGTACCTAAATATATATATATATATATATATATATATATATATATATATATATATATATAGTATGTGTGTATATATGCAAGTGTGGTCGCATGTGCGCACAATGGTAAAATGATACAGACCATGTGAAACGGACTGTGAATTACTGGGTTACGACCGGGTAGAGTTGACTTTGTATGGAAAGGATTCGAGAGTTCGGTTCGACGATGGCGCAGATAGCGTTGTTTGCGATGGAGACTCTGTCGAGTGGTAACTTTTTGTGGAAGAGCAGGATTATAATTTTTCTACAAACGTGAGGAATTTGGTGATCGATGGCAATAAAAGTTCCAGCCACTTCTGCGTCACTTTCGGTACACCTATCTATCTATCTATATCTATCTATCTATCTATATATATATATATATAAACATGCATACATACACCGACACATACACACATAGATTCATATTCACATACATATATGTATACATATGTATATAAACATATATATATATACATATACATACATACACTGCCACATACGCACAAATATATACATATCTATATATGCATTTATACATATATAGATATGTATAAATGCATAACATATACACGCACATATATGTGTACATATATGTTATGTATATATGTATACATACTCATACATCTAATAGATATTTGTGTTTGTGTGCGTATGTGTATATGCACACATGTATGTATGTATGTATGCCACTTTCGCATATTTTCTCCTTTTTTTTTTCTTAATGTTATCTGGAATTGAATCATTCGAAAAAAATCACTAAAAGACATCGTCAAAGCAATTTTTTTTTAATTATCTTTCATATTTTTATTTATTTATTTCATTTTCTTGTATTTCGTGGTTTCTTTATTTCTCTTCACAAATTCTCCGTCACTGCCACCAACTTTCTCTTCATATTCGCACTCTCTCTTTCTTTCATACCCACACTACCTGTCTCTCTCTCTTGTTCTGTCTATCTCCCTCCCTCTGTCTTCCTTTCTCTCAATGTCTCCCTCCCTCCCTTCCTCTCTTCCTCCCTGTCACTCTCTCCTTATCTTTACCTGTTGTTATCTCCCATACTTTCTCCCTTTTCCCTCCCTTACTCTCTCTCTGTCTTTCTTATTGTCTGTCCATGTCTGTCTCTCGTTGTCCATTTTATCCCATTTTCTCTCTCTGTTTCTCTCTCTCTCTCTCTCTCTCTCTGCATTTTTCGTTCTCTCTTTCTTTCACCCCTTCCTCGTTCATTTATTTATTTATTTCTAGTTTATTTATTCTGTTCACATCAATAATTGAGAAAAAGAAAAAGAAACAAAAAAAATGAAACGTACAATAAAAAATACACAAACACAAAAACTCATAACAAAAAAAAGTAAAAATAACAGCAATAGTAAAACAGAAAAATTATCAAAGAAAGGGTTAAAACTTGAAGAAACAAGAGATTTTGATGTGCAAAAATAAACTTTAAAAAAGTCTCTTCATTACTCGTATTTTTATCAACATTATTATTATTATTATTATTATTGAAGTTGTTGTCAGGTTGTTTTAGTGATTTGTGTGTTTTTGATGGTGTGGAGAGAGGAGGGGAGAAACAGAAAAAGAGGTGCAGAGAGGTGGGATGGTAGAGGGCGCTGCTACTGATATTATCAAACAAGCCAATGAAATTAGATTGATAATATTGCCCTTTGTTTTATTAGGATTTTTTTCTCCTTGTCTAATCTTGTATTATTTTTATTCTTTATTTTCAAATTTCTTATTTTAATATCATTTCGAAATAATCTTAGAATTGTTCTTCTTTTGGTTATTGTCTGGAACGTTCCTTGTTTTAATCAAGACTACACGTGCTTGCAAAAAGACCAAAGCGAAATTTACCTCAGATCGACGGGAAATTATCAGAAAAAATAATTAATAAACCTGAAACATAAAATGGTATTTCGTTCCATTCAGAATATCTTCACTGACTCTTGAAAATTAATGGTTTCTAATATATCCTAATAGTATTATATATCGTAAAAGTGGTTTTGTTTTCTAATGTAAGCAATGTACCATTTTATACGTTTACGTACTTATACACCCGTCGCTACTTGGCAAATTACTGTGAAGTCTTTGCTCCGCTGACGAAGTCATTCTGTATACAAAACAATGTCCGTTGTTGTCACTGGTCCTTGCTAGAATACAAGCTTTGTGCGTATGTGTGTGTGTGGGAGGTATTTGAATGACTATTATGGTTGCCTATAACGTAATTATTTTAGCTTGGTCAATCAGATCAAGTTACTCTCATGAATAACTCCGAGTACATCTCCGAATAACCATAGAGTTTGCATTGTAATCACGCGATCCAATGTTCACTTCTGTTGCATTCCACATTGCGCAGTCGTCTTTCCCAAGCTTTGAGTTCACCCAATCCGTATCCATTAAATTGAATAGACTTAAACCAGGTGAAAGGTCACCCAATGGATTGTACCTAAAATTTAAAATTCCAGGCTTGTCACACTCACACTGTACATCCGCCTCCGATTTGCTTTAATACTACAAGTGTCTGCGAAATACTAATTCAGCGGTTAGGTAGGTCAGTTGGTTACATAGCGAAACCGATGGACATCCGTTTGGTTAACAACTTCTGAAATAGTCATTGCGAAAAATAACCCTGGGCAACAAAAATACAATTTGTCTGCTACCCAAACAAGTGATGCTGTACGAAACTAAATCGAATGCGCTGATTCCGAACCTGAAATTAGAATTGCTGTAGCATGTCAGGATTTTGAGTTATGCGCATAATTATATCTTAATACTATATTAGTTTCAGGGATAGTTAAGTTCAATGTAAATAATTATTATAATAGTAGATTAGTACTGTATAGAGTAAGTTTAATGTTCGAGGCAAATAGTATTATAATATAACGGTACATAGTATATTTATATTAAGGGAATACTCACTTTATTTTTTTATATGTTCAGCTCATTTTTCTTAGAATCAACTACGTGCTCTTCGTCGATAGGAGAATCAAAAGGTTCATCGAGGTCTTTAAGTGAATCATGTGAGAGGAGAACTGGGACAGGTCTCTCGAAGTTATGTGGGACCGGCTTTATAGCCGACTTACAATCTGCTTACACAATTTTTGCATTGGTTTTGTTTGAGAAACCACTAATATTAGTCATGCAAAAGAAACAGAGACATAATTGGTTGGCTCACGCCATACCATTGATGCATCAAACGGCATTCCATTCCGTTTGCCATTCAGCCACTGTGTAAGCTATGAGTAACACAGTGCAGCATATATGAGGGACCCACCTCTTGTCTTGGTCCCCAAATTTACACGCGAAATAATATTTATAAGCAATTTTTAATTTGGTTGCAATGTTCTTCTGCTGGTCACACGGAGTAAATTTCCCACAGACACAACAAAAGTTGGTCTGGGTGACTCCAACAGCCTCTGCTATTCATAATCTAACAAAATGAAGATAATTAAAATAGTAATCGCACAGATCGAGAGACGCACACACACCACACGTGACGGCAGCGCATGTGACTCTGGGAGTTACCAAAAAGAAACTGACGTATTTGGCGCTTGCACACCAACGCGTCAGCACCATTTGCTGCTGAACTAAATAATGACCTTTCTCATCGTTTGGCGTTTGCGATGTTCTTATGGCGCTTTGTAGTTGTTGTTCTTGTCCTTCTGATTAATGTTCTTTCAATTCTTTGCAAGATGTTAAGGCTTCAAGAGAACCGACTTCGTAGAGATTCTTTCATTATCTTCGTTGTTGTTGTTGTTTTTTTTTTTGTAATTGTCATTTATCTTAGCACTAATTCTGTCCCCACGATCGAGTTCATAACAAACGCAGCTGAATGTGATTGAAACAAAAATATTATGCGACGTGTCATTTTCGTTTGCAAGATAATAGCATGTGATATATATGAGCTGCTATTTCTAGCAACTCTACCAACCACCTAAGGAGAGAGTGTTCTTGAGAAACCACTCCGATTGATTTTGTTCCAATCAGTCAGAGAACAACTTAGCTGTTATTAGTGGTTTCACAGTTAGCCATATAACAACGTGAGAACAAAAATTGAAATTTATAAAAAGGTGTTGACGTTTATAAAAGGTGAGAATCTACAGGAAACCTGATTCCCATCCACAAACCAACTTCTTTGAAAACATCGCGAGAAGAGAAACTATATTTGTAAGAGACAATCGCGGTCTCTTGAAATCCAATACAAAATATGCCGCCACAGGCAGAATCGTATCCAATCACCATTAAATGTCATTTGTTTTGTAAATTAAACTAGTTTCATTTTGGGTTTGATCTGCTCCCTTCCTCAATGAGGCCGGTAAAATAATGACGACTACATATATATATATATATATATATATATATATATATATATATATATATATATATATACGTGTGCACGCGTGTATTTCTGAATGCATGTGAATATGTGTGGGTAGGTGGGTGGATGGTTTTGTAGGCATATATGTATGCATAATACATCGTTTGTAAATGTGTCTGTTTATATGAGAGCAACAAGTTGTGAGGTGCTATGTCCCTTAACCTTAAAAAGGTGACTTTTCCATTAGATATGGGTTGATAAAACAAAACAAAAAACAAAGCTGAAGTTAATTACTCAACATACTCGATTTCGAATGAGAGAAATCAGTAAAATAGAGCACGTGCATGCGTGTGAGTGTGTGTATGCACACACATATATGCACACATATATACACATATATACACATATATACACACATATATACACACACACAGAAATTATAACTAACACTGACTATCACAACCACGCCCAAAACATCGTTTTCCAAAACTAAAAAAAAAAAATTCCGCTCCAGATATTTTTCATATTTAATAGGTATGAATTTTTATAGAAAAATGATTCGTGATGAATCACTCAAAGGGGAAAAAACGGTAAATAAATAGTTTTTATCCAAATCTTGAGTACCTCCTTTTTCTTTATATATATATATATATATATATATATATATATAATGTGTGTGTGTTACCCAAATTCGGACTGCCTCCTTTTTTCTTAATATATATGTGTGTATATATACATGTATGTGTGTGTTGTCTATCTAACGAGAGTTGTATCGGTTGAAGTCTATACAAAATGGTGAACTTTTCAATTTTATGGCAATAAACATAATAACAAGTTTATAAAGTTTATAAAGATTATGAGAGAAATTTGAATGTATAATTACGTAATTATAAAAACCAATCAATCAATCAATAGAATCGGATCAATACCTAAAATATATTCTCTGCTAAAACTTAAGTAATACAATATACGAAAAACATTATATGAATACGTTAAAAGTATTTATACAAATAAAAATAATAAAATGCGAAGAAAAAAGCAAGACGTGAATAAGACAACTTATAGAAATATATTGAAAAAAGAGTTTGCTTTGGAAATATTATAGCCCAATAGCCCCATCATAAATACAAGGTATTCTCCGCAGTGATATTTTTTCATCCAGCGCATGCGTGACTTGGCTACCACTGCGTGTCTCATCCATCTTCCCTCAGTCATTGTGTACCCTTCAGCTTGGTGACATGCTGACCATTGAAGAACGTACGTTTTTAGTTGAATGGGTGTTTCGGGCTGGAAACAAATACACATATAATGTGAAACAGAAGTTCAGTGAAACTTTTCCAAATACTGTTGTTCCACATTGTGAAATTGTGCGTGGGATTTGATAAGAAAATTTAGAAATACAGGCTCAGCGAAAGACGCAGCAAGAAAAAGTAGGTCTATTGTTCTTTTACACGAAACACTCTCCAGTATTTCTGATAAACTGCGTCAGACTCCTCAGGATGTATTTCAGAACATGTGTAGAAGAGTCAACTTAGGTATTGAAAACGAAGGACGACAATTTCAACACCTCTTATAAAGTTTTTTTAAAGTCTTGTAAAGTCTAATATATTCTTTTGTAGTCTTATACCATCTAATAAAATATTTATTCTGCAATACTTACTGCGGGGAGACTTTTTTGAACAGGCTGTACTATATATATCTTGAGGGAATGACCCCGTCGTAGGCTACCTTGCAGAGTAAACAAGTGTATTTCGGGTAGGGCAGTTTGGTTTGTAGCCTGTAATGTAGAATAGCAACAGGAGTGGTAAGATTTTCCGGTATCTAAGGCAGCGAACTACTAGAATCGTTAGTACGCCAGGCGAAATGCTTAGCAGAATTTTGTCTGCCGCCACGTTCTGAGTTCAAATTCCACCGAGGTCGACTTTGCCTTTCATCCTTTCGGGGTCGATAAATTAAGTATCAGATAAGTGCAGGGGTCGATATAATCGACTGGGCTCCCTTTCTCAAATTTCAGGCCTTCTTTCTATCATAGATAGGATTTTCCGGTATGTGAACGTATAGGTGATGTGTGAATTGGCACTTCAGAAGCGTTGTCCAGTCGAGATATCTCCAAAATCGACCATCACACTAATTATAGTTCGTATCCCTTTAATGCTTTTACTAATGTGAAAACTTCATTACATTTTCTCTGCTTGTCACATACATTTCGAACTGAGCCTATTTTTGACACTCTAATATTCCAATATTAGGTTATTAGTGAGTGCTGAGAAGCTATTCCAGATGAAAGATTGCAGATTACATTTTGCGCCAATGGTTTGCGTTTAAAATCGCAAACACACATGCACACACAAACGCGCAAACACACACATAATTATATATTACATACATATGTGTGTGTATAAATCCATATATTTATATGTATATACATATATGTGTATGTACAGAAATGGCCCAGTGGTTAGAGCAGCCGACTCGCGGTCGTAGGATCGCGGTTTCGATTCCAAGACCGGGCGTTGTGAGTGTTTATTCAGCGAAAACACCTAAAGCTCCACGAGGCTCCGGCAGAGGGTGGTAGCGAAACCTGCTCTACTCTTTCACCACAACTTTCTCTCTTTCTTTCTGTTTCTATTGTACCTGTATTTCAAGGGGCCAGCTTTGTCACACTCTGTGTCACGCTGAATCTCCCCGAGAGCTACGTTAAGGGTACACGAGTAGGCTGTTCTGTTTATCGGATCAACTGGAACCCTCGTCGTCGAAACCGACGGAGTACCACAAATCACGAATATATACAGAGAGAGAGAGAGAGAGAGAGAGAGAGAGAGAGAGATATCACCTAATCTATATATGTAGATACATATGTGTGTGTGTATACACGTATGTATGTTTCTATGTACGTATATGAAAATCCTAAAAAAAAGTTAGGTACGTCGAAGCATTTTAGAATCGTATCATGCGTCGGAGTTAGAATACGAGAATATCAATTGATTTGTCGAAAGAAAAAAAAACGAATGTCGAGTGAAATGGAATGGAATATTTGCAACAGTATTGTAAACGTACAAATTGACGCAAGACTTCGATAGTGAATAATATATAGCATATAGTCTTGCGCCAATGTTGGAGATCAATAATGTATATACTGGTGGGGTGGGTGGGAGACGCTCAGGTGGAGGAGGGGGAAATGATGGTGGTGGTGGTGGTACTGGCCGTGGTGATAAAAAGAAATATAAAGTGAATATTATATCCTGCGTGTATATTTGTGTGGACATTATGATGAGAGGACGATACCACTGCGCCATGAAAGTGTCGGTAAATACACATATACACAATATAGATATTTGTGTATAGGTGTGTGTATATATATGCATGTCTATGTATAGTGTATATCAATGCATGTATATATACATATAGAAGTCCATAAACATGCATACAAATTACTTCATATATTTATATATATATATATATATATATATATATATATTTATATATAAACTCATACACACACACACACACATATATATATGTATATATATATGTATGTATACATATATATGCATGTATGTATACATATATATGCATATATGTATAGATATATATGAATGTATGTGTATATATATATATATTCATAAATATGTATATACATATATATATATATATATATATGTCTGTGTGCGTGTGTGGTGTCTGAGAATATATACACGTGTGTGTGTGTGTGTAAATGAAGGGAAATGTGTACATATAACGGAACACGGTTTCACAACCATAGCAGAAGCGCAACACTGCGGCACCAGCGACCCACCGTCCCAACGCTTCGCCACGGCGGCTCTCTCCCCCCGCTCCAATGCCACCACACAACTCTCACACATGCGGAGCGAGATCAGAGAGGATTCTTCTACTTAACGTCATTCAAATGAGAAAAGCGGAGAAAGGAGTTATAAATATTTGATATCGTTTCAGCATTTATAGCCAGAATCTTTCCTCTGGTGTCTGCTAAAATTTCATTTCATATAAGTGTCAGTTATCTATTTCCTGTATATTTTCTTTTCATGATAGACGGCGACACGAGAGAGAGAAACAGACAAACAGACAGAAACTTGGAGTGAGACAGAGAGAGAGAGAGAGAGACATGATTAAAGTTGATAGAGAGACGGGGAGTAGTATACGATAGTAAGATGGGTGAGAGAAAGGTTATTTATGGAGAGTTGAAGAAAAAAGAATGAGATAGTCGTAGTTAAAGGGAGTTCTTAAAAAAGTGTGTAGACGAGAGAGAAAGAGAGAGTGAGAAAGTGAGTGAGAGAGAGAACAAGTGAGACAGAACAAGTGAGAGAGTGATGCTAGATTTAAGGAATTGAGGGATTGCAAGAGGTGGGGGGAGAGAGAGAGTGTGTGTGTGTGTGAAATGAGGAGAGAGATAAAATGAGGCACTCTATTCTCACTCTATTCTTATCTGTATCTCTACATTTCTGCGCACGTGTGTGTGTGTGTGTGTGTGTGTGTGTGTGTGTGTGTGTGTGTGTGTCCCCAAACTTGTTGCTAAAACAGAATGATTGTCCGCTCAACCACGCCAAAGCATCCAAATAACTGCGCCCTGTTGTCTCATCCCGTCATTTCGATCAGTTCTCTTCCCCCCCCCCCCCGCTTGCTGCTCTCCTCTTTAATTTCTCTTTGGTCATCGTGTAGCACGGTCTTAACTGCAAAACGGAGACAGTTGCAATTTGAAGTTTTGCAACTACGAGATAGATACCCAACACTGCCTTCAACGTGTTCAATCCCCACAGAAGTATTCCTCGGTTTTCGCATAGAATTCTGTGACTCTTAAGACTCTAATGCTTTCTTTAACCAGAATCTTAAAGGAAGAAGAATTCTGAAGTTTCATCTCACGATTTATTGTTGACTCGCAGTTATCGTTGTTGTTGTTGTTGTTGATGACGACGACGACGAAAGCTGGAATCGTTGTTCTCCAATCTAATACAATGGGCGTCAGGTTTGACACCTTCATTCACCCTTAAATTGTTCCAAGTACACCCTCTCCTCAACTTACGACCGAATTACGTTTCGACTGACAGGTCGTAAGTCCATATGGTCGTATGTCGGATTTATATTTTTCAACATTATTTTCATTCAAACGCAACGGATGCTTGAAAGCGACTGAGTGAGAGACAGTAGCAGGGAGTGGATACCTGGGTCTGAGGGAGATCTCCATTGCCATATACTGCCACAGATATCGTACACGCAGCTGCCCAACGTCCGAAAACCGATATTTTATTTATTTTTATTTGGGGGAAGGTCGTAAGAGCGGAGGGTCGTAAGAGCGGAGGGTCGTAAGAGCGGAGGGTCGTAAGAGCGGAGGGTCGTAAGAGCGGAGGGTCGTAAGAGCGGAGGGTCGTAAGAGCGGAGGGTCGTAAGTCGAAGAGAAGCTGCATTAAGATTTGTTTGCGGTTCTCAAATGAATATAAATTAAATAACATTAAAATGACATGAATCCATTTGTTTGTGGCATGTATCATTGTTTTCAAAGTTTAAAAAGTTAATAAATATACAATCTCACTTGTTCCAGAATTGACTAAAGGTACTCTAATTCTTGTTTCAAGACATCTGGAAGACGTCAATAAAATCAACCCGTGTACTTTACAGGTACATTTCCCACCCCACCCCAGGGACCGATTCAATCAATAGTGATCAATAAGTGGCATCGATTTAATCAATGATTCATAGGTTAAATGGTCGTACCATTGTGTTTGTCAAATCTCCGTATTACTAGCCATAATTGGTAGAGCATCTGTCTCAACCACAACACCACAATTTAACATGAAATGGCACTGTCTTTTTGTTCCCGATACGAATTACAGCATGGTCTGACTTCTTCCTTGCATACGTTAGATCCTCCGTCTATTTCCATGTCAGTGAGTTATCAGTTGCCCGGTCAAAAGAAAAGTCTTCTCATTAGATTATATTTTATGTGATTAAGTAATCTGCAGACGTGTGTATACCCGTAACGTCGTCCTCAGCAAGATACTACGTCGTAAAAGCTGTCCATTTCAATTCCTGGAACGCTTAGCAAGACAGGCTTCTGCATAGTTTACTTTCGTCCATTTCTCTGACAACACTTCCCTCAACACGTGACTTTGGTAAAAACTATTGTCGTAAACCGTTACCCACTTGCACAAAAAAAAAGGTTTGCCTTAAGATATGTGGCCTAGAGGGTTCATGAGTCTAGGGACCTCAATAAATATAACAGAGCCAATTGCGAGGGTTTACCCGGGGTTTTATACTTCTAAAACGGACCAGGATAGAACACGAAACCATGTGGATGTGAAGCTGGCTTCGCAACCTATCCGCCACACCTACAACCTCTGATGATTGAAACATTGCTGGTTAATAAATTTAGTATCGGTTTAATCGATTGTTCCCTTCTCCAGAAATGATTAGCCTTGTGCCTCTCTAAACCAATCAATTTTCCACAACGCCAACACCAGCTCAACTTCCGCTACGACCGCCGTCAGCTAGACAGTTGTCCCTTAGTGTGTGTACGTGTGTATATTTTTGTGTATATGTATGTGTGTTTTAATCTTCTACCGTTTTATTTATTTATCTATTAATTTATAGTTTCGAAAGTGAAAGTAAAAGTCAAACTAAAAAAAAAAAAAACAAGAAAAGAAAACAAGATAAAAATTAATGAAAAAGAGAACAGATTATCTTTTACAACTGATAATAACGTTTGAGTCTTTTGATGGTGCTGCATCAATATTGCCCGTAGGATCAATGACACTCAGTTTATCTTCATCTCTTGTTTGTTCTCCTCTCTGTCTATAGGTCTGCCTGTGTGCTGGGCTTTCTCGGATATATGCGTGTGTGTGTGTGTGTGTGTGTGTGTTTTTATGTTTGGATATATACGTTTGTATCTCTATACGGATGTGCGTATGCATATATAATGTGCTTATAATTATATATATATACATACATACATTTATACTTATTTCCATATACATTTATACATATATATATATATATATATATATATATACACACATATATATACACATATATAACTGTATCTATATCTATGTATACATGCATATATATATGTATGTATTTATAGATACAAATATAAGTATGCATATATGTGCGTGTGTGTACATGCCTGTGTATCAGTAGATATATTTATGTGTATATGCATGTATACATACACATAGATACACACACACACACACACATACATATATATATATATATATATATATATATATATATGTATGATGCTATTTATATTCTGCTTCTCCCTTATTTTTCTTATTCATTTCCTTTCTTTTCCCTCTTTCCTTCTTCTCCTCCTTCTTCTCCTCCTTCTCTCTGTCTGTCTGTCTTCTTTCATCTTTACGATAAACTTGATTACGTCAGTATAATCACCACTACTCTAGTATTAACGGTAAAGCACCGGACTAAATCTATTACAGTATTTAACTTTGAACATCAATCAAGGTTCTCAATTCAAATATCGGTTTTATCCTTTCATCCCAGCCCACCTATGACCAATAAAATATCTACCAAATTGTCATGGCCGGAATGCCTTTGATCACAGGTCTACTGGTTTACTGTTGACCTGTGGTCAAATAACTTCTAATGACTGAAATATCGAGAGGAATGAGATAGAAGACATAAATCAGAAAAGGTCTGACCAAGAATGGCTCCGTTCCTATCAAATTCTTAGACAGGGAAATTCAAATATAATACACTCTACTAAAGCAGGAATCGTTTGTTTATGTTCCAAGTTCAAATCTCGATGGGTGGGGGCCCATGTTTGTTTGTTTTTTAATTCTTTCTTGGGGGGTGAATGTAATCACAAATATTTCTCGCAAAATGTTCGAACTTCAAAGTCAGGTTCAAGTACTGGCCGGGTGTTATGGAGTTGATATGGATAGACATCTCTCTTCTATAATATCCGACCTTTTTCGTCTCTTAAAAATAAATATTTATAGTAGTAGCAGTAGCAGCAGCAGCAGCAACAGATTGTCCTGTTTATTACCAAACATCGTTCTGTTTCTTGGAGCCACGGTTATAACGCGTTTAGCTATTGTTTAACGCTGTTCTATGCTCTCTGTGAGGGCGCCTGTGCTCAAAGACTTCCCAACTATGACTCCCACTTTATCGCTTTTTTTCCTTTCACATATCAGTGTCTACATCGATCGTAATTTTTTTTTTTTTTTGTCAAGGCAATGGATTATGAATTGAGAGTGATTTAGCTGCGATTACTAGAGTGTCATACTTTGGTCAAGTATGTTACACCGTCAACCTCATTAACTGTTTAATTAGCCTGTAATGTTTTATTGCGAGGCTAATTAAATGTTTCATTTACGACGTTGTCCTTTCATAACAATTAGTTTCTATCGAGTTAACAGCAAATCTTTTTTTTTTTGTTCTCCTGTTGCCATGTGGTTTTACCATTTCCTCTTCCTCTTTCGGGTCCAAGGGTAGACGGAACGATTCCAACCCAAGCAATAACTGTCAGTGGTTCCAATTGAATTATACAATTGATATTTTATCTTTTCCTTTCATTTTCCCTCTTCTTTATTTTCCTCTCCTTCTTTTCCTTCTTCCCTCCCTCTCCCTTCTCTAGTAGCAGCAATGGTCCCCCCCCCCCCACGAGCTCTGCTCTTGTCTTTGCTTCTCCTTCTGTCGGCCATCCCCCATTTTTTTTTTTATTTATTTTTACATTTCGTCTCCTTTTCGTTCTTACAGATTCAAGTGACTTTTACTATTAAACGCTTTTAACTTGATATTCAGTCTTGCTCCATCAGTCTGACTGAACTCCTCATCAATAACATTCAAGGGTACATATCGGGTAGCGATAGACATATATCGGGTAGCCATGGTCATGGAGTATGAGCAGGACCGGGTTCTTCATGCAGTCCTATCTGAGCACATGATGTTGTAGCTGACCTCCATCCGGCTCGTAAGGTGCTGCAAGCGTGACAAACCAAGGATCAATTCCAGTACCAATAACCCTCACTGTGACCCTTGTTTTCCCCTTTTCCTTTGTACTTTCGCACCAGCTTTTGGGTCGGCGTGTGACACAGACACTTTCCTTGTCTCCTCGCCCCTTACCTGCGACCCTGAATTTTAGCCAAACGGTTCCATATGCTTAGACGCAATCGAGAAATTGAGCTGCAGTCAATTCGTCCTTCGAAGGCATATCAAAAGTCTCGCTGTTATTCGCTACACAGAAGTCTTTTAATTCTTTTATTTATTTTGGAAAGTGTTAAGGTTAATTCTACAGAATTTTTGTAGAAATTATAGCAAGCACTGATTTGTTACGACGTTTCTTATCCGAAGACAACAACAATGCGATCGAAGATGGAAAAGTACGTAATGGGTGCATATGCCATATTTCAGGAGTTCTATAACTTTTACAGAAAATCTCTAGAGATAACATTAACATGTGATTTAATAACACTGCTAACACAATAGGACAAAGTATTGACTTATTAAGCGTTTGATATACTTTGCAGTACATTATGGCTGCACAATGAAATACAAGTAATTAATTTTGAAAAGTGTTCGTCGAGGAAAGACGCCCTGTCACTCATGTCATATTTCACCCATAATTTCCTTTTGTTGGTTCATATGAAATTTTTTATGACCTAAAATGATCAGAAAAAAAAATGAATGTTTTTAAATGCTTTTCTCGATCGATAAACATTTTCAATATTTTCCTTTATTTTATCTGCTTTTAAAAACAAAGGACTGCTTCTGTTTCATTGTTGTATTAATATAACATGGGTCTACCCTAGGCGAGTATAAACCATGCAAGAAATGGGTCACAAAGCAGATTCACTCTTTGCCAGAGCAGTTTACCAAATAAATGGCAATAAATAAAGCGAGATTTCATTGGGATATTTCTCTTTTAAGAGGGCGGGGATAAGCGTGCGTCCGACAAAAACCTGGAGGGAGTCCGAGTTGAGACCTGTGGTAGGATGTATAATCACTTCAGAAGGACAAAGCAAATGGAAGTTATATAGTTATTCTTTAAGATTGACGATGACAACAAACAAGACAGCTTGTGAAAAGAAAAACAAACGGTGTATAATATTATGAAGTCTAGATTAGAACTGCAGAAAGGCCCCAGAAGGTGAGAGTACATGTACTCTCAAGAGGAAAACAATGAGACGACGATGATGATGATGATGATGATAACAATGATGATAAGAATAATGAAATAATAAAGATAATGATAACCACTTCAACAATGGATATTGTACAAAATCCGTTTTATCTATAATTTACATTTTCGTTTAGATATATGGAAATGTGTGGCTCTGTGTATATGTGTATATGCCTATATGTGTATATGCTATGCTCTGTGTATATATGTATGTGTGGCTCTGCGTGCGTACGTGTGCATATGTGTGTATGTGCGTTTCAGCGTTTTTTTTTTGTTGTTTTTTTCATTCGTTTATTAAAATTTCGTGCTGCATCAGTATCTATGAGATAAAGCAAAGTTTGAAACTTCTTTTTATTTTGGTTTATATGTTCGATCATCATCATCATCATCCTCCTCCATGCCATCATCATCATCATCATCTTTATCATCCTACTCACCGTCCCCATTACACCCACCATCATAACCACCATCGTCATCAAAAGCCTCCTCATCGCCACAATGTAATTTTTTCTTGCTTCTTTGTTTTCATTTGTTTTTTCTTTACTATCAATCTCCACATTCGACCCCACGACCAATCAATCCCTACAGCAAAACGTTATCTTACTATATATATGTGCGCGTGTGTGTGTTATACGTATCTATGCGTTTTATATATTGATATATATACATATATTTATACACATGTATGTATATATATATATATATATATATATATATATATATACGTATATATATATATGTATATATGAATATATATGTATATATATATATGTATATGTATATATGAATATATATGTATATATATATATGTATATATATATATATATATATATATGTACGTATATATATATATGTATATATGAATATATATATATGTATATATATATATATATATACATATATATATATATATATATACGTAGATAAATAGGTAGGTAGGTATTTGTGTATATGTGTGTGAAGGTACGTATATATATATATATATATATATATTCACTGTTATATATATTCATTATTGTTGTTGTTGTTGTTATTATTATTATTATCATTGTTATTATCATTGTTATTATTATTATTATTATTATTATTATTATTACAGGTGAGTGGCAAATCTTTGGATACTGCAATCACTATTTTGACGTGTTAGAATGTATCTAGGCAGTTCGATGTCTGCAAGTATTAAACATTTACCAATCACTCTCTCTCGCTCTTTCTTTCTCTTTCTTTCTCTCTCTTTCTCACTCACTCTCACTTTCTCTTTTTCTCTTCAATGCTTCGTCACTTCCCCTCCTACAAAACTACTTTATTTCTCGCTAAATTCTCTGTCTTTCTTTATCAATCACTGCCTCTCTCTTTTTGTCTCTATCACACACACTCTCTCTTTCTCTCTCTCTCTCTCTCTCTCTCTCTCTCTCTCTCTCTCTCTCTCTTTCTCTCACATGGAAAAACCACAACAACAAAAGCAACAAACTCTTAGATTATCGTATTCTTTCTTCCAAAAGCCATTTCCGTTGTTTGGAATAGAAAAAGTGATAAAAACTCTTGACAGTAATAACTTCTTTCAGGAACTTAACCATCTTTATGGCTTGTTTTTGTCTTCATACATAATTCCACAGCTGGAAAAAGTTGCTTGTTTCTAAGGAAAAAAAAACTGTTTGTTTTATATAAAGAACTGTCTTCTTCGAATGTGAATTTACATGTAAATATATATATATGCATGTGTGAGTATGTATATTATATGTTTCTATATGTGTGTGTGTGATTTCTATGTATACATATATAAGAACATACAATTATATGAATATTTATATAGATAGACAGATAGAATTCTAAATATATATATATATATATATATATATATATATATATATATATATATATATATATATACATATACATACATACATACATACATACATATACAGGCGGACACGCACACTTTTACACTAAGACATGCGCACAAGCATCCCTCCCACAAACATGTATATATGTATACACACTCACACACATATATTTATATATTATATACATTCACACACATATGCGTCAGTGTGTGTGTGGACGTGCGCCTGTTTATATAATGTTTTTAAAATTGCGATGTACAAGGAACATGAATATTGTGTGTAAATAGAAGTCTTCTATGTCTAATGCTCGCTCTGTCTATCTTAAACACACGCAGAATAATTGTGTGTGTATGTATAGGTAAGTTCTTATGTGTGTTTGTATGCAAGTGTATATGTGTGTGCAGTTGTATATGAATCGCTGCATTAACACATGCTCAGCAATTTGAATATTGACCAGGCATATCCATACTTATGTTTATGCACTTTTACAAATAACTAATATATATATATATATATATATATATATATACATATATATATAACATATATTATACATATGTGTGTATATCTAAATATACACACATGCGCACACACATGCACATAAAACCCAGTAGTTTTGTGGGGGAGAATATAAACGTATATATTCACATGCATAGTCATACCCCGTTACACACTGAGTCTCAGACGCATGCGCAGTTACTTATATGCGTACATACAGACCCACCCATACACACATATGCCTGCATACATACACACACACATAAACACACACAAATTCTACACGGAACACCATAAACACACAATGAAAAACAAAATTCCACTTAAACCAAAATTTCAAAGCAGTTTGGACAAAAGACAATTTTACTTACATGAATTTCTACTTTATTCAAAATGTCGCCATCTTTGTGTCGTAACCGTGGAATATTAAACGAAGACCACCGTTGCAACTAACGAACGATGCCAGACAAAGTTACTGGGCAAAACAGTTCGAACTTTGAATATTTAATGCATGTTATTGAAAAACAAAGTTACTTCTTTTTATCTATTTCTAACTGTTTCGTCTGTATACGACCCTTTTACAAGTTTCATTTTTATGCTGGAAATATTTGCCGAGTCTTCCTCATATCTCTGGCGAGAGTTTTAGAGATATATCAGTAATTGTAGTTATAGTTATTTAGAATATTAAGCCGGTTGGCATGGCCAGGGCGTCTTTGATCAGAGGTTTGCTGGATTGCATGAGCTGGAACTAAGCAATAATGAATATATAACCCATCTTTAAGGCGGTGAGCTGGCAGAAACGTTAGCACGCCGAGCGAAATGCTTAGCGGTATATATATGTGTGTGTGTGTGTGTGCGTGTGCTGTGTATGTTAGTGCTTGTATTGGTGCATGTGTCTATGTAAATATGTGTGTTAGAAGATCTTCAAATATAAAGGAAGATATAAATATTAATTAATAACACCCCAAAATTTTCTTTAAAAAAATTTCCGATGGTTTTAACGAGCAGAAATAAACTATTTAACTATTTCCGCGTCTCTCTTGTCTCTATGAAGCTTTTCTTCGGAACAGTTGAAAGTTCCCTTCGTGTGGTGATGATCGGGACATCCGCTGATCGACAGTTCGATTCCTATGCTTGTTTCTTTCCACTTGTAAGGCAGGTTTTTTTGGTTTGAAAGATGATGAGAGATTATTTATAACTCCAGAAGATTCTTAAAGAAGAATATACATATATATATATATATATATATATATAAAGAATTTATATATGTGTGTGTTTGTGTGCATGTGTGTGTGTGAGGTGAAGAGAAAGTTTGTTTTTTTTATTTAACTCTTGGGGTACACAAGAACTGAAGGGTCTTCAGTTTCGTGCATGCCAGTTGTTATTGAGTGATTGTGGTGGTGGTGGCGGTGGTGGTTGTACCGGGGGTGGGGTGGAGACGAAGATGATGATGATGATGATGATGTTGAAATTTATCATAATCACCACTTGTAATGACATATCTGACAAACCGAGAGAATATTTCAAATCAAAGAAGCAGCTCTTGTGTCAGCAATCAATCAGTCCGTTTGTGAGTGCGTACAGGCGCACCCATATATATATATATATAAATAAATAAATAAATATATATATATATATATATATATATATATATATATATATACACATCTGTGTGCACAAATGTTTGTATACATGTATATGTACATATAGACTTACTTGTTGTCTTGCCTGCTTCCCCAAATGAAACACTCCATGTGTAAGTACGTATGTTTGTGTGTGTATATATATATATCTCCATATACATTTCCATATATGTATGTATGTATAGATAGGTAGATAGATATCAATGTCATTCTCCTACATATATCGCTTGTCTGCAGAATTTGTTTCTGTGATTCGATGATCTCCTCATTTAATGTCTTGTTTGGTTCCTTTTTATATATTCGTCTTGCATATATGTTACGCTTGTTTCGTTGCCTCATTTTATCTATTTATTTATTTATTACGACTTGACAAGCATTTGGTTTTTTGGGGGTTTTTTTGCCGTTAGTCTTTAAAGAGATCGAAATTTAAATGTAGTAATACCTCAACGTAGACTTCACGATACTGCTATCAACATGGCGTCCGATTTGTATGATCCCTTTTAGTTGCTTTCTTTCGTACTCTTGTGTTATTCTATCATCAGATCCAGGGGTTTTCTATTTGGGTTTTTAGTTTTTTTTAGTATTTTTTTTCATTTGCCCTTCTGTAATGTTTATATTTCCTTTTTTTAAATCTTTTCGCATTTCTATTTTCAATTTCCATAACCAATCCACCTGCCCGTTTATATGAAACCTCTTTACACCAAATATCTCACCAAAAGTTCCTTCCTGTTTCAGTATTTGGAACAACATTCCCCAGATGTTTCTCTTCATTATTTCGCCGTTGGTAAATTTAACAATCATTGATTCTGGCCAACCTATTCTGCTGATTTTGGTTTATTCTTTGTCAGTATCTACTGTATATATTTTTTGTGTCTTTTTTTTTTTTACCTGATGTCGTCTTGATTCTTGACCTCGTCTTCTCTTTAACTACCTTTAATCCTCTGTGTCTCATCTTGTTCTTTCCTTGCAGCTCATTTCTGTTTTTCCTTCATCGTCTTATTTTCAGTTTCACTACCTTTCCTTCCAAGATCTTCATTCAGCTGTTCAACTCCTTCTTAGATTTCCATCGTGGGTCTTTCTCTACTGTTTCGCTTCACTTTAGACCCTAAGAGTTTCTAGAGAAACGTACCTTTCGCACTATAACTACATTTATATCTATTATATTTCCCCCATTCATTTCGTTAATAGCTCATCCATTCTCTTTACTGTTTTGCGCAGGTTTACCCTTTCCATGACAATCTCGTTCTGTCTTCAACCCTTAACCCTTTCTTCCTCTCTAATAGTCCTTCCCTTCATGCATTCTTATCATCCTTCCTACTATTTCTTTCCTTCTAATGATTCATTGACTTCTTTTTCTTCATCATCATATCTTCTTTTTCCTTTTCTCCTTCTTCCCCTCATCCTCTTCCTTCTATTTCCTCTTCCATTTAGCTTTGTCCTTCATCATTCACTTCTGAAGATCCCTTCCATCTCCATCAGGGATAGCCTTTATCTCCCCATAATTTGATCTCTATTTTTTGTTCTAATCAAGCAGTCATTGTCCTGTGACAAGGAACGTGTCACTCTCTATTTGTATTTCATGTATTTTCTTTCTTTTTTCTGAATCCTGTTTTGACAGATTCGCTCGTGTAGTTTCATTCCATAACAAATCTATTTGTCATTTTAAATTCACCCCCTAATCCTAACGGCAGTAGTTGAATAATGATCAGGTTCATCCTGGCCTTCGGTGGAACACTAGCTGTGTCAGAAACCTTCACTTAAAGATTCAGGGATACAGGACTCATAAAGATGGACGAGGTTTTAAGGTGACAAAAACGCCACATTTTTTTTTTTATCACGATACCATTTCTAGGGGCTGCCAGTCACGACTAAAAGATCAGAGATAGAATATCAAGGTGAACAGAAAATTGGGAAACAAATCTAAACAAGCAAATCATTATTGTTATCATTATTATTGTTGCTATTATTAGTGTTGTTGTTGTTATTATTATTATTATTATTATTATTATTATTATTGTTGTTGTTATTATTTTGGTTTTGCGTTGAACGTGGCAAAAGGACGCCGTGAAATGCAATGTTTCTCCGCGAGGCAACGATTACATCTTCTGGAAACATTATCGGAGGGAGATGAATGTTCTGTAACCGAGCAATCGATAAAACATTGTCATCATTTAAACAACAGGCGCAGGAGTGGCTGTGTGGTAAGTAGCTTACCTACCAACCACATGGTTCCGGGTTCAGTCCCACTGCGTGGCACCTTGGGCAAGTGTCTTCTACTATAGTCTCGGGCCGACCAAAGCCTTGTGAGTGGATTTGGTAGACGGAAACTGAAAGAAGCCCGTCGTATATATGTATATATATATATGTTTGTGTGTCTGTGTTTGTCACCCCCAACATCGCTTGTCAACCGATGCGGGTGTGTTTACGTCCCCGTAGCTTAGCGGTTCTGCAAAAGAGACCGATAGAATAAGTACTAGGCTTCCAAAGAATAAGTCCTGGGGTCTTTTTGCTCGACTAAAGGCGGTGCTCCAGCATGGCCGCAGTCAAATGACTGAAACAAGTAAAAGAGTAAAAGAGTAACAGATATTTAGACATCAAATTGTTATAGACAGACAGATATATATAAAGACAGACAGACAGACAGACAGATATATATAAAGACAGACAGACAGATATGTGCAGGATGGTTCTCTTTCTGTGTACATATATATGGAATCTCGATATCATTCACACGATTGGAAGGAAGCAATATGACAATATATAGCAAGCATAAAAGTAAACAGAACGAAATAGCATTTTATTAATCATCAAGATATGAAAATCTGTCACACATTCATCCCTTCATTTGTTATACTTAAAACCATGTTATATTCATCTATTCACATAGAAAAATTTTGTGTTGTTTTCGTGTCTTCAGCATTGTTATGAATACAATGCCTCCTTCAATAACTGTAAAATGTCATTTCATTCATCTAGGGCCTCTCTTGCAAGCAGTAATGGAAATGTTAGAGAGGGCTTGCTGACAAACAATTTAAAATACTCTTCTCGCATCGTAAGAATAATATTTGTAGACAAAGAAAGACTTCTCTTCTCTCATGCAATTGGACCTTAAAAGATGATATTATTAACAATCATAAAATCACCTGGTTCTTTACAGAATCTATGTTCTCTACATGATATTGGGTTGGTGCATAATTATTGCGACTCTTTTTTTCAACAAATTTGATTCAACAAAAACAGTAACAACATGTAACAGAAAGAGAAGGTATTGACAGAGAGAGGACGAATAATAGTGAGTGAGAGAGAGAAGCATATAAATATATATGTGTGTGTGTGTACATACATATATACATATGTGTGTATACATATATATATACACACACAAACAAAACACACAGACATGTATACAGCTATTGTTGAATCATATTAATGCAATATTGCGCATACTTTATGCAAATTCAGTAAATTAGAGCAGATAATTGTGTTGAAACAATTGTAGGGATTTGCAATGAAGCCTGTTTAATATATATTCTCTTATTAAAATTTACACATACATGTATACACACACACTCACACACACACACACACACACACACACACACACACACACACAAACAGAGAGAGTCACACACAGCGTTGTTCTAACATTGCCTAAAAGTGTCGCTCACGTTAATATGAAGAGTTTAACAATGTGGTGAGCTGGCAGAAACTTTACCACACCGGGTGAAATGCTTAGCGTTATTTCGTCTGTCTTTACGTTCTGAGTTCAAATTGCTCCGCGGTTGACTTTGCCTTTCATCCTTTCGTGGTCGATAAATTAAGTACTAGTAGCGTACTGGGGTCGATCTAATCGACTGGGCCCCTTCCCCAAAATTTCGAGCCTTCTGCCTAGAGTAGAAAAAAATATGAAGAGTTTAACGTAAGAACCCTTGGGGTGTGTTTCTGTTCTTTTGTGCGTATGAGTGCGTGTGTAAATGTCTTTTTAGTTTTCCTTTTGATCAGACTTCCTTTAAAAAGTAACTTCCGTACGCGTGTGGCTGCGTATATCAAAGCAAGTGCATAAAGCCTTGGAATGTATATGTAAGTGGGAATGTATTTCTTTGTTTCTGTGTGTCTATGAGTTCGAGTATCGATACACTTGTGTTGGCTATGATCAGAATACAGATAGATCGATTGAACGATATCAATCGAAAACCCCTTTTCGATTACGTATTGGGTGTGTCTCTCTAACTGGTACAGATTAGGACAACAATGAGTTCTCACGGTGTGACATAACCGATAAGAAATGGCATACCTGAAATCATCTGTGTTAATGGTATTACGCAATTGTATACCTCGTCTTAACACTCCATTACGATTGTTATCGGAAACGACGAAATCGAATCCTTGGTTTCGCCGAAGCTGTTTCATTTAAATGTTCTTAATGGAACTTCGACGACATTGTCTTCAAAACTCACTTAAAATATCGTCTTCCATTTATTTGCGAAGATTTAAAAATATAAATGGGTACGTTTGTGTGTGTGTGTGCAATTGTACGTATGTATACATACGCATATGTATCTATGTATGTGTATATACATGCATATATATATGTGTGTGTGTGTATATACATACATATATATATATAGAGAGAGAGAGAGACATACACGCATATATGCCTTTTACTTGTTTCGTTCACTGGGCTACAGCCATGCTTGTGTACCGCCTTGTCGAAATTTTAATCGAACGAATTGCCATCTAGTACTTCTATCGCTTCTTGTGCTGAACCGCTAACCTACGTAAATAAACCGACACCTTTTGGCAGGTGCCGGGGACAAAACTATACAATGACACACGCATACAGATGTATGTGCGTGTGTGTGAGAGAGAGAGACAGAGAGAGAGAGAGAGAAGTTGCGAGAGGAAAGGGTGGAGCGAGAAGAGGAGTGGAAGAAAAGTTAGCAGAGAGAGAGGGGGGAGACAGACAGACAGAAGAGAACGAGAAAAAGTTCCACGATGGCCAAAATTGGTTAGTCTTGGAGAAGTTATTACTTAACAGCTATGAATCAGGTTTATTATCCTGTGCAACAGTTTTGGGTCGACATGTTTGTGTAATGATGTGATTGTGCAAATTTTCTGTCTCTGTGTATTACTGTTAAGACGTGTAATGTATAACTTGGCTACAAAATTAGAAGAACAACATCTCGGGTTTACGGAAGCGTAAAAAGACAAATAGCGGTTATCAAGCGCAATGGGAGTGGCACAAACGCAAAGACACATTCGCGCACACATACACTGAGTTTCTACACTGTCTCCGCCTACCAAATTCACTCAAAACGATTATAGAAGGCCCTTGTCCTTTTTCATGTTGACATGAGGTTGGATTGAACACGAATCCATGTAGCTGGGAAGACAACTTCTTTACTATACAGCTATGTCGGTTTAGTTAAATGCACGCACACAAACACGCACACAGTTATATGCATGCGTGTATATATATATATATATATATATATATATATATATATATATATATATATATATATATATATATATATATATATATATATATATATAATGTGTGTGTGTGTGTACATGGGTATAGGAGGCAATTATCTACAAATTTTCATAAACTAGATATCATGCGACATCAAAAGACGCTTGCAAAAGGTTCTGCGCAGCAGAATCGAACGCAAATCCTCTGGCTTCAAACTAAACTTGTATAGCACACAGTTATATCTTGCAGCGTGTGCCAACGCGCGCACACACTCATGCTTAGATATAAAATGAGAGGGGGAGACATACATATATATATATATACACACATATGTCATTAAATATAAGTACACATGTACACACAATTATACATAAATACAAAGGAGTGTCGTAAACACATACAAAATTGCAACATACATACATTTGCACATAGATATATGGAAAGAACCACAGCGACACACATGCACACAGACATCCACTGATCTATTCATACAAATATAGAACCGCAACACACACACACACATGTTTATGTGTATATATTTACATATATATATATATATATATATTCACACACTTGCATTTATTCAGATATTAATATACGTATGTATGTATGTACACATACATATTTATATGTATGCAATACACGCATATATATATATATATATGCACAAAAATTTATATATATATATATGCATGTATGCGTGTATAAATTCAATACATTTTATCAAATTGACTTATTCTCACTCCGAATCTTATTGTCAACAGTTAAAACCCATTTACATTTTAACTTAGGTCCGTACTTTCCGTAAGTATTCGTAATGGAAGTTTCCAGAACTTTTCCATATATTGTTTTTTTTTTTTATTCTTTTTTATTTATTTATTTTATTCCCCGTTAGCTTTTGGTGGATTCGAAGTTGAATTCCATATAAAATGCCTTTCACTAAAATTTTCATTCTGGAGAAGAATGAAATGTACGATTATATATATGTGTGTGTGTGTGTGTTTGTATAATATATATATATATATATATATATATATATGCATCTATGTGTGTATGCATATATATCTATTCATATATACACCTATATATATTTCCGTATATATATATGCGTATTTATATATATATAACATATATTTATTATATATCTATATGTGTATATCTATCTATACATATATACATGAATATATATATACACACATAGCAATAGGGGGGTGTGGTGCATGTGTACGCCTGCGTCGTGTGTCTCCGTCTGTGTGTGTGTGTGTGTGTGTGTGTGTGTGTGTGTGTGTGTGTGTGTGTATATTTACAATCAAATGAATAACATGCTTTTCTTTAAGTCTTGAAAGGAATTATGGCCTGACAAATATGATGTATGTGCTAAGTAGGTATTATACCTGTGTGGATAGATAGATAGATAGATAGATAGATAGATAGATAGATAGATAGATAGATATTTCAATGCACGTATGTATGTAGATAGATAGTTATACTTCCATAGTTATATCCATCCGTACTCACATGTATGTACACAGACATACATACACACGTGTGTGTAGGCGCGTATGCATCTATTTATTTCATATGTTTATGTGCATAGTTATGCATATGTGTGTGTGTGTAAACATATATATATATATATATATATATATATGCATCTATATATATATATGCATCTATCTATCGATTTATGCATATATGTTTATATTTATGTGTGTGTATGTATTTATGTATAAAACGTAAATATTTTCCTCCTGCCGCCATCTCTTTTATATCAATCTTTTCTAGTTGCACTCTTTTCGACTTCATCTCAACCACATCTTTCTACCCAACCAAGTACTCCTCTCCAAGATCCCCAAACTAGCCAACTTGGGCTACTCACATTGTTTCGTTTCTATCTGCGCTGTGGGACTTATTCCTGCTTACCTTGACAACCATCTTTCATCCCATTTCTCATGCCACTAATAATAATAATAACAATAATGATGATGATGATGATAGCAATAATGGTTTCAAATTTTGCCACAAAGGCAGAAATTTTGTGGGAGGGGTTGAATCGATTACATCGACCTCAGTGTTCAACCGGTACTTATTTTATCGACCCCGAAAGGGTGAAGTAGAAAACCCCGATTGGTTGGCTCCTAATGGACCGTGCCACAATATAAGTGGACATACGCAGAGAGCCTTGAGAGCAGTGTAAGGCCAGGGGTTGCGTGTTGTCGAGGATTATTACTGGTATCTTGAGTAGAACGATTTGCAAGGACGTTATTATTATCCCGTTGTATCATACGTCGAACGTGCGATACAACACAAACCTTATTCAGGGAATTTTTTAGCAGGATGGGCTACTCAACCCGAAGAAAATTCTGAGCCTCATCTGCAAGATCATGCGCTGTGCATCTCAATATGCAATGTCATATGGTTGTGATGTATGTGCCTGGTGCACCTTTGTCCGACGGGTAGTCATGGTAGCTTCGTACATTTGAACCCAGCATCACTTTGATGGAATGCGTTGCTCGCTCGCGCAATGATGCTGATGCTGTCTGAATACGAATGTTTTGATTGGATACGAACACGGGATCTGTAACTGCAGTAAATATAACAACCATTCCAATAGAAGCATTTAAACAACAGCGATTGCGTCTGAGATGCTGCAGTTGGTGAATTAATCGCATCTAATTCCATTTTAATCTTACAGCTAATTTTGTGCAGATGGTCTCTTCGAAATACTAACTGAACATGGTAATAAATTAAACAATGTGATTGTGACATCCAGAAGGAGACTGTCGAGAGATTCAGAAAACATGATTGGTAGCCTCGCCTGGCTTAGCTATTCAAGCAAAAGACTTAATGACTTGATACACGGCTATTTATAATGTCTCAACTGGAAATCAATTTAAATGTTTGTATCGCTTTCCATATAATTCCCTTTAAAATTGTAATCTGTATTACAAGATACATGCGTGTAACTGTGTGAACGGATATCAACACGTGTGTATACACTTGCATGGGAATACGTGTATGCGTATATATATATATATAGTACATACACGTGTGTATATCTACATATATACATTCATAAATATATATAGTGTATAAGTGTTTCTTGATATAAATATATGTTAGTATTTATACGATCATATATATTTATGATTTCTCCTACAATCATATATGCACACACATATATACAGCTACACACACACACACACACACACACACACACACACACACACACACACACACATATATATATATATAAATAAGAATTTAAGG
>NC_142954.1:25781009-25785315 GCF_046866305.1 Octopus bimaculoides
ACAGTGTGTGTGTGTGTGTGTGTGCGTGTGTGTGCTTTCGTGTTTGGGTTTGTGCCCCAACTGTTTAGCAAGTGATTTTCGTTTCTTTACTTCCCCATAACTTAGCGGTTGGGCAAAAGAAGTCCACAGAACAAGTGGCATACGCAAAAATCGGTATTGGAATCGATGACTTTCAGTAAATACTTCAAGGGGGGACATGGATGCAGCCCAATTTTTGAAATAGTAAACGATAACAGATGAAACATAAGAGAAAGATATAAGCATATATATAATATGTATATTATATATATGCTTAATTTATATATGCATATATATCACATACATATTTATATAAAGAAAAATGTACATACATATGTATATAGATAGATATACATATATATATATATATATATATATATATATATATGCTCATTTATGTCGTCATCATATAATCGCCAACATCGTTATAGTTTTGTTGATTTATTATTTCATAAATATTTATTTATTGAAGAATTTATGAAAACTCTAGATTTGTCAATAAGACGTAATTATATATATATATATACATATATATATTTGTAGTTGATACGGTTGTGGTCATTGCTTGAATAGAATTATTTGCTTACCTTTGTCGAATCAATGATTTCTTAGTATATACAGTCTAGCTTTTATCTCGCTAAACGCAGTGACTTTCAGCAAGTGTGAGGTGACGCTACTTACATTTTGACAGAGATCTTTTCATGTTTCTAACGACTCTGCCTGGAGTAGATCATCCAACAAGCTTTCAAGCGCCTTCTGCTCTGTTAGTTTTGTTATTATACTTCAGTAGTTTCAAGCGAGTTTCCCCTGCATCGCCTGATGCAGCTTGGTGATCCTGACTCGTCTGCAGCATTGTGATCCTGACTCGTCTGCAGCTTGGTGATCCTGACTCGTCTGCAGCATTGTGATTCTATTTCTCTGGGGATTGGGTCGTATAGACCTCTGACGGCGTACTACATCTCTTTGTTTTCTTCTGGGATTTTGTTTCTCATTTCTTGTAGTACAAGTATTCGTTCTAGTATGTGTGTGTGAGTTCTACTATTTTATTTAATCTTGTATATTTCATATTGCATGAGTTTTACTTCTTAAATTCTAAGGTGGTGCTTGTTTTATGGAGTGTGCGTTGCATAATGAAGATTGTACGCTTTGAGCAGTTCCATTAAATTGATAGTTTCTTGTTTTTTACCTTATTCTTTCAAATCATGCCTAACTCTCGTATTTCTAGTGTTACTGTTTTCATCTTCATGTTCCACGTTTTGAATATTTCGATGTCCTTTATCAACAGGGTTACAGTTCGCTCTTACAGGATTAAGCGGATCAAGTAAAATCGAGAACCATGGGAGGTGAAAATGCAAATAATACTGATAGTCCTAATAATAATAATCCTTTCTACTTTAGGCACAAGGCCTGGAATCTTGAGCGACATTTAGCTGTTATTTCTAGGAGTTCAAACAACCTCGTACGGGAAGATTCTTATGGTGTTTTCTGTGTTTGGATTCAGGTCAGTCCTGATTGAATGGATTACTGCAAAGCCCTTCCAGCTTTGACCATCTCGTCATATTCATTCTGATTTCTAAGGTGTATTATCATCTATGACAGCATATGAATATTTTTATTTCCCAAGAGAGTAGGTAACGATGTAAGAGTAATTTGGCTGTTATTTCTAGCGAGGTGATAAGGCATTCTCCATAAGTCGCAACTGATAGACTGGAACACTACCACAAAGATTTGAATATAATTGACGTTGATGCCGTAAAAAATAATTTATAAGATGTCGGACTTCAATCGCTTCCACTTCATCATTAGTTTTGCCAATAAAGCATTGCAACCCTCCCTTATTCCCCCCCCACCTCTCTCTCTCTCTCTCTCTCTCTGTTTCTTTCTTTCTCTTTCGTACTGTATAATACTTATATATGTGTATGTATGTACGTATATATATATATATATATATATATATATATATATATATATATATATACGGGGAGAGAGAGTGACACAGATAGATAGATACACAGAAAAATATAGATATATAAACAGGTAAATCTTTGTTTACAGAATATATGAAAATATAATCAAAAATAATCAATAAACGACACTTTATAACTTATATATATATATATATATATATATATATATATATATATATATATATATATATATATATATATATTATATTATATACATACACAGGCACACACGTAAACACACACACACATACATATAGATGTGTATGTAATATAAAACTCATGTTCTCGCGATCAGCCGTGCAAAGCCGAAGCAATTATCTTCGACGCACAGATCGTTTCCACCAGTCAAAGTCGTGAATAAATATTATGGAACCTCGATGCAGGGAAAATTGAAACGTCGCTATTTCAGAAGCACAGAAAATAACAATGTCACAAAACTTTGTAAAGCAAGTGTCAGTCTTAAATTCGATATCCAGTGAATACTCTTCTATACATTCCGCGAGGAATGAAAGAGACAAGAAATGGACAGATTGGACGGTTCTAACGAAAAAGTTTAAGACAATTTTTTTTTTCTTAAACATTTACGACGATTATTTGAATGTCAGTTCCTAGAAGTTATATACATGTTGCAATTTCATGAAATACTTTTTGGCTCTCTTTAAAACCACAGAACCATGTGATTAAGTGAGATTTACTATAATGTTCTGGATGAAAACTTACAAATATATATGCAATGGTTTTTATTCAAACTTTGCATTTTGACAAACTTCCATGTCTATAGAAAAGAGGTAAAACCGTGTGTGTGTGTGTGCGCGTGTGTATAAGCATGTAGTAATATGTACACATATACTTACATACATATAAGCTTTTATGTATTTTATATATATATATATATATATATATATATATATATATATATATGTATGTATGTATGTATATATATAAGAATGCATGTATGTCATTATTCAGTTTATTTCAAGATTTCTTGCCAATAGAGGAAGAACCTCCTTCATTTTCCATAGCCAGGCTATTTCATACTTAAGAGGGTTGTATCTGTCTATCTTTTCGCTTTCCTTCTTGACCATTCGTGGGTCAAAGGGTCATGCAACACCAATTATATAGCAATTGTGGTGCATCTTGTCCACCACCGTTATGCTCTAGCACCTGTTCTGTTTGGATTGGGAAATCCCAGGCGATTTTGCTAATCTCCGAATCCTCCACTATCTGCGGTTTGTGCTCATACCACGTCTTGTCTCTCTCTAGCCCCTATTTTTAGCAGTTTCCAATGTAGCACTTTCGCTACCTGATCGTGTCGCCACAACTTGTAGTGGATTTTGGACAAGTCTAAGGTATTCGTTCATGAAATGGACAATGGTCTCGTTCACACTATTGCAGATGCGACACGGCGCAGACACTTGTTCATTCCAAAGGTTCACACTCCAGCTCGTGACCAAAGCTTCGTCTTACGCTGCCAATATTCTACTCTTGGTTTGTTTGTTTTTTTTCTAATGGTTCCTTTCTTCAGCCAATCCCACAAATTTTCCAGCAACTTCGGTTTGACTGCAGGGAATTCATTGTGTAGCCCCTTCTGTTATCATCATTATTATTATTATTATTGTTGTTATTGTTGTTGTTGTTGTTGTTATTATTGTAGAAGAACTTTTTCCGAGTTAAGTTTTATTTTGGTAGAATTTCAGTAGAATCTGTGGGAGAACAGAACATTTCGAAGAAATTATGGTAATAGGTAAATCATTGAAGTATGTGAAATTGAGACAGATTTAAGAGAATGGAAAAGATGTTAAATGTATGGCAAATGACATATGATATTTAATGGTGAAATATGCACTGTCGTCTATTTTTATGGTACGGAGATATGAGTGGGAGAGCGCGGCGTATGCGTGTGTGTAGGAGAGAGAAAGAGAAAGAGTACATGCATATATACAGATGTTTATACATACATATAAGTAAATACGAGAGCGAGGCTATTATCAAAATGCCATCACTAGTGGCAAGCGAATACCAGCCTTACAGGCAAATTAATATATATATATATATATATATATATATATATATATATATACGTTATATAGGCACAGGAGTGGCTGTGTGGTAAGTAGCTTGCATACCAGCCACATGCTTCCGGGTTCTGTCCCACTGCGTGGCATCTTAGGCAAGAGTCTTCTACTATAGCCTCGGGCCGACTTGTGAGTGGATTTGGTGGACGGAAACTGAAAGAAGCCTGTCGTATATATGTATATATATATGTACATATATATATTTGTGTGTGTGTGTGTGTGGTGTGTGTGTGTGTGTGTGTATAA
>NC_142954.1:25788315-25790815 GCF_046866305.1 Octopus bimaculoides
GATGATGATGATGTGGATGATGATGATGATCGTGATGTTGTTGGGGACGATAATGATGATGATTATGATGATGTCAATGATGATGCTGGTGGCGGATGTTTGTACCGATGATGGTGGAGACGGTGGTGATGATATTGTTGTTCTTTTATTTAGGTGAACCTCCGTTCATAACTGGTACTTTATTTCATCTTGTCTAATACCTGGAAGGTAAAACGTGTCATTAACGAGACAATTAGTTTGTGGAAAGAATTTTTGCAGAGAAAATTGCTTGGCAAGAAACGGTATTGGAACGTTGAGATATTTGAAAACTTTCACAGACCGTTGTTGTGGCATATTCACACGTAAGCGGTGACACACACTCACACACACACACACACACACACACACACACACACACACACACACACACACACACGCTGAAATACATACAGACACATACATTCATTATGCTCACTTGCTCATAGATTCTTGCACATTATACAACATCATGTGCAATCGTACCTTCACCACACATACACACACGGACACACACACATACATATTCGGACACGACCATTAGCGCCCCCATCATATACACAAATATTTATAACACACACACACACACACACACACACACACACACACACACACACACACACACACACACACACACACACACACAATTATTTAAATCATGTGCCCCACCCATTTATGCGCATACGTCTTGTACACATACACATACACACATAATTGACACGCCCATACTGACTCACACACCACACACACTCATAAACACAAACACACAAATGCTATAAGAAAGCAGATAACTACTCATAAATACACATTAATTTAGAGAGAGAGACCATACACAGATACGCAACACAGATACGCAACACAGATACGCAACACAGATACGCAACACAGACCTGCTAAATGTGGAAAATCAAAGCCACACACAAAAGCGAGCAGGAGAATGTTGAGAGCATTAACAGAAGCAAATAAGAAATGCTAATTGAAGATTAATGCAATTTATTTTCGAGAAACCGAATTAAATCAAAGACATTAGACTAGATCTTCGTCGGTGCTATCCGTATCTTTCTATACATGTTATTATAACGATCACCAATTGTATAGAATATAATTCTTGGCACAGAGTGTGAGCAATCTTGGAATCACTTGGTTTATTTCGTTTGAATTGTTTATCGAGGCTATTAGAATAAATAGCAAATGTTAAAATTTGTAACAAACCAATGACTGGTTCGCTGCGTTTCTGACAACCAGGATGACAAGAGAATCTCTGCCGTCCGCCATACAGCAGACATCTTAATGGAAATTTGGTCGTAAAGCACCAGTTTCTCGGTTCTGCTGCTTCCGCCGATTTTCATAGATGTGTACTAATTAGCTGTTCGACTGTAATTGGAAAAGCGTACGTAAAAGTAAATAATATAAACTTGTGACTATCGCGAGATGGTGTGTGTGTGTGTGTGTGTATATATGTATATATATATATATATATATATATATATATATATATATATATATATCTTTCTCTTTCTCTCTCTCCCTCCCTCCCTCTCTCTCTCTCTCTATATATATAATATAGATATACATACATGTATATATATGCTTACGTCCATGCATACATACATATACATACGCCCATACAGGCATAGCTTTTATCTTTTACTTGCTTCAGTCGTTAGACTGCGCCCATGCTGGGGCAGAGTCTTGAATAACTTTTGGTCGAACGAATCGACACCAGGACTTATTTTAAACCTGGTACTTATGCTATACGACTCATTTGTTGAACCGCTAAGTTACGGGGGACGTTAATTAAACCAACACCGGTTGTCAGGTGGTGTAGAGGTGAAAAAACACATATACGTGCCCACACACACTAACACACACAAACACTCACAAACACACACATACAAATATATGTTCGACAGGCTTCTTTCAGTTGCCGTCTACCAAATTATTCACAAGGTATTGGTCGGCCCGAGGTTATAGTAAAAACACTTGCTCAATTATGGAAACCATGGAAGCGGTGCTGATAATGATGCTTTCAAATTATGGCACAAGGCCAGCAAGCACGCGGGAGAGGATAAGTTGATTACATCGACACCAGTACTCAACTGGTACTTATTTTATCGATCGTAGGAGGATGAAAAGCTAAGTCGATCTCGGCGGAATTTGAACTTAGAACATATAGACGGGCAGAATGCTGTCTGAGTGTTTTGGTCATCTTGCTAAAGATTCTGCCAGTTCGCTGCCTGAATGGTGATAATATATTGATGAGAATGGTGTAAGTGTTGTGAAGGTGGTAGTGGTGGTGACGTTTGCAATAGCACTGTTGAAGTTTGTGATAACGGTGGTGGTGGCATTGGTGTTGATAAAGTTTTTTCTGTTGCGTTTGCTGTTCCTACACGGTCTCTCCACACAACATTGAGCATGGACGGTGACCGTTGAAGTAATGTTGTTCTTGTGGTTGCCGTTGTTTTTGTTGGAGGTGTACCTAACT
>NC_142954.1:25800815-25819396 GCF_046866305.1 Octopus bimaculoides
TTGCTGGTCTTTCTGGCAGTATTCGGCTTTGCATTGTCTTGTTGAAACTAAGCGCGTTTTCGACGAACAAGTCTTGGGTACTTTTCAACTGTGAGTCACCATTGAATATGACATGAACTGAATGAACACACACAAACCACAAATATATATATATAAAAAAATACATTATTTTAACGGGTACACGAACTTTTCCCTCAACCTAATAATTAGATCCCTGTCTTGATGGTTTTAAAATTAGAATACAATAATCTTCGTTAATGTTTCCAAACGTAAAATTCGACCTATAAATATGCGTTGCCTAAAACTTTTGCAAGCTTATTTACAATTTCAGTTCGAAAAGTCTTTAAAAAAAAAAGTACCTCCTCTTACGTGTAATGATACTGCCTCGCAAATAGACTTTCCTAACAATCATCGACTGAAGAAAACGTTAACGGTATTCCGTAGACATATTCTGAATCAACCGGGAATTCGAGAAATATTTGTCTTATCAAAATAATTAATCATTTAACAAACGGCAATTTTTTTATTTTTTATAACAAACCTTTTCAAACATTTGAATTTTGATAGAAACGTCCTTCGACGTTAAAAACTGAGAGTTAAGTTTTTAAAATTTACACGGTAGACTTACTTTAAATTATGAATATCTTGAAATACAGAGCAAATTTAAAGAAAAGGTCTGAGACGCTAGATTCTTCTTATACGTCAGCTTTAAAGTATCTAATTTGCAACTTTTCCCTCCAAATAAATGATTTCCAAAATATCCCAAATAGTTGGAAATATCCCAATCATCGTTCTAGATTTTAAATATCAGTTTTGAATAAAACTATCAAAAGACATTAATTATGAACATTTCAAGTTTCTCTTGCACAAGTTGAATTATTTGGACACACACAATTATATATTTCATTCGTTTTTGTAGAGTCCCCCCCCCACACATATATATGTGTGTGTGTGTGTGTGTTTCGTAACTTATGTTATTCATAAACATCTACATTCAATCTTTCATTCTAAATTTCCCCATAACCTTTTCTGTCCTAGACACAAGGCCCAGAATTTCGGAGGAGGGGAGTTAGTCGATTAGATCGACAACAGTACGCAACTGGTACTTAATTTATCGATCCCGAAACGATGAAAGGCAAAGTCGACGTTGGCGGAATTTGAACTCAGAACGTAAAGACAGACGAAATACCACTCAGCATTTCGCCCGGTGTGCTAACGTTTCTGCCAGCTCACCACCTTCATTCCGCCATAATGTCAGAACGAACCCAATGCTCTCTCCGTAAACTGGAAACTCCTCCCACTTCTACATTTCGAATAAGATTCTCTTGCTTGGTTCTATCCAATCAGCGCCTCTTATGTTATTACAATAACTCCAATATATCATTAGAAATAATTTTTTATGTTCCATTCTTCCACTTTCGGATACGAGAACCACAAAGAGTCGATTTGTTACGTTTCAACTTCCAAAACACCCACCTAAACACCTCCACACCGACACCCATATACATACATGTGTGTGTATATATATATATATATATATATGCACACATACATACACACACATACATATATATATATATACACACATATATACATACATATATATATATATATGTATGCATGCATCTATCTGTCTGTCTCTCTGTCTGTCTCTCTGTCTCTCTCTCACTCACTCTCTCTCTCTATATATATATGTATAAATGTTTTTGCTTGTGTAAGTGCGCGTATGTGTATTCGCATAGCAATGAAACATCAAAAACAGCATTATTAGCTATTTATTTGTCACGAGAGAAATCAGGAAAAAATACAAGTTAAAAAATGACCAAATAAAGATACACACACACACACACACACATTCACAGATAGATGCACACACACACACATACATATACATGCACACACACACACACACACACACACACACACACACACACATATATATATATATACACGAATACATACACACATATTCTTATATATATACATATATAACTGTATATATGTGAGTGTGCATGTATATACATGTGTGTGTATGTATATACATGTGTGTGTATGTATATATCACTTCATGTGTTAGTCTTTGTGTTTCTATATACATGTTTCGATGTGAACGCGTGTATTACTATGATTGTATTACACAATCATACGCACACTCACACACTTACACACACACACATATAAATATATATATATGTGTATATATATATGTGTGTGTGTGTGTGTGTATGTAAGACTATGTATTGACTTTTATCTATATGTGTATGTATAAATGGGTGTGTAGTTAGTGAGGTGTTCTTATCAATTGTTAGCGTTTTAAGAAAGGTTTACGGTTCAGATTTTATTAGGAAATTTCTTAACATTTCATTAAAAACTAAAAGAAAGAAAGAAAAAAAAAACAACCACATTTTCTGCCATTATCGTAAAATAAATTATAAAGAAGTGTAGAAGTATTTTGGAAAAGAATTAAGGAAAGCCACACGAAAACAACAACAACAATAACGTCCAGTATAACAAATATAACAACGAACCCCACAAACAATAGGCCGTGTGATGTATTGTCAACAGTAAAGGTGACATTGTGAGAACATTTTTCTACAGAAATTCGGTTATCAGAAAATAACATTTCAACTTTTTGTTGTTATCGGTGGCGGGTTGGGGAACGGCTTCCAGCGTTTAAAATGTTTCTGAATGAACTAATAAATATCACACAAAACGCACATATACGCGTATGTACTCAATCATTCTTACACGCAGAAGTGTATAATTGTCTCATAAAGACACAAATTAAGCGAAAACGCACATAAATACAGCGTATTGCATATACACACATTAACATATAATTTATGCATGCAGATGCGTATATGTGTGTGGATTTATGCGATGGAAGGGACATTCAGTACTAAGCAATGGCGGCTACTTTGCTGATTGGTATAGCTCTCAGGAGTTTAACACATGGCGGTTGTAGACGACAGTAATAGTCCGGACGACTGAGAAGAAATGTCCTCTATTGAAGAACAAATATCCTCTCATAGAAGTCCATCAGAATTCATTTTGCCAGTGGTCTAAACACCATTATAGAGTCGCCTTGAAATAAGGAGTAGAAGAACAGCCGACAACTGATAAAGTGGCCCTTTTCTTACGTTACTTATCTTGTTTTCCATCCGTTTCTCTCGTTTTTTTTTGCGTACTCAACGTTATTTTCGTATTTCATGTTTGTTACGTTTTTGTAACGTCCTGTACCAATATATGCATAGCTATATACATATATACGTATGTATGTACATATGTGTGTCTATATATGCATATATATATATATATTATTATTTGACTAAAAGCCACGCATCCATTTCCAATATATATATATATATATATATATATATATATATATATATATATATATATATATATAGGTAAGTAGGTAGATAGATATAGGTTTACGTGGCATAGTGACACATTCTCCTCCATCAGAAACAAAAGAAAACATATAAAAGGAAAAACGTAAAGCCTGCTCCTGTGAAAGCCTTGAAACGGAAACCACTTCTTTTCATGGGGGGGGGGGGACTCTAATGTGTGACATTAAATTACAAATGACAGAAAGAATATAAAAAGGAAAACCAAAACAGAATGATAAAACTAATAACGAACATCCATAGCAGTAGGTATTAATAAATTATAACTAATTAACCACAAAAAGTCACTACGTAGGGAATAAATGGAGAAGTTTGGGTTGATAAGTAATTATGATGATAATGACGATTTATAATGATTATGATAATAATGACAATAATGATGATGATGATGATGATGATATGCATAGAGATATTGATGACGATGACGAAGACAATATCATGATTGGGATGATGATATCGACGGTGATGGTGGCCGTCATAGTATTCAGAATGATGATGCGATCGATGGCTGTGGTGGTGTTGTTTGTGGTTGCCATGGTGACGACGTTGAAGATATTCTGTACCTCCATCTCCACGGATTTTCCGAAGCTTTGGTCACAGATTCTTCTTCTTATTATCATTATTATTATCGCTTCGGAAATAAGTAACAGTCAAGTCAATCTAATTAACCGGTCCCGCTACTTAAATTGCTGACGTGGAAGCAATTATCATTATTATTATCATTATTATTATTCAACTTAGAAGATGGAGAGAGAGAAGGAGAGATGGAGAGAATGAGCATGAGAGAATGGAACAAAAACAAAGATGCTAAGAAGCAAACGTATAAAATAATATTTGAAACTGAGAAATTCTTGGAAATGTCACATGATTTTTGTAGAATAGTTTACGACTTAAAAGATTTTTAGCTGTCAAAAATATTTGCCGTGGCAGAACTGAACATTGAAATTCAATTATAAGCGATTGTATTACACAGCTAAATTGTCTAAAGTGTTTGTTAATATTCGGTGTTACGCAAGTAATTTGTTGCAGAAATGTGATAATGGTGCCGTGTTAAGCAGTCATACCATATTCCATGTGTTGTCAAAGACAATTTGGAATTATATAGTTTCAGTGAATAAGCTAAGTACACACAAATTCACACACACATACAATACCAATAACATATATGCAAGCCTCCTTATATAAATCCTTATGCGTTTTTTTACCTTATGAACAATGTATTCGCATAGAGAATATTTTGTGAAGATGATGGGCTACGATCGAAACAATTAACTCTTAACTCTGCGCACTATTAACACAGAAAACACCATGTATGGACATTCATTATTGCACACACACACACACACACACTTATTCATATATATATATTTCTTTATTGCCCACAGGGGGCTAAACATAGAGGGGAAAAATAATGACAGGCATAGGGTTTAAGTTGATTGCATCGACCCCAGTGCATAGCTGGTAATTATTTAATTGACCCTGAAAGGATGAAAGGCAAAGTCGACTTCGGTGGAGTTTGAACTCAGAACGTAACGGCAGACGAAATACCGCTAAGCATTACGCCCGATGTGCTAACGATTCTTCCAGCTCGCCGGCCTTATTCATATATACACACATATATATATATGTGTATATATTAATAAAAGATTTCTTTTTTATCTCTTTCTCTCGAGCCAGTTATCCCTGTGGTAACTTTTCTGACCCCTCTCAGCGGACACATAGCTCGCTGTTGTTCGGAAAAGATCGATGGGCCACGCTTTCCTGGTCCGTATTCGTATTGAAAATTGAGTTAGAGCGAGCTTTAGCCCTTTTGCTCGACGTGTGGTTTCCATCCACGCTGAGCTCGCCTTGGGACACCAGCGTTACTGTTTCACAGACGTGTACCGCCCCAGTCAAACTCCCCGACCGACACTGTTCTCGACTAAGGGTCGTGCATCGGCTTTGTCAGCGCCCGCAAAGGTGCTCGACATGCACCGCGCTCTTCGCACCAGATAATGAACCACCACTGTATATATATATATATACCCAAGTGATCTTTTTTATTAAAAACTGCAAAATCATCACAAACTGTTACTGAAAGTTCCAATGAAAGCCTATTATTCTTTCTTCGGTATTCGAGTACCTATTCCCCCACCCCTTGTTTTGCATTTCTGCGCTTACTCGTGTATATAAGAGTTCTCTATATAAGATCGTTTCGATCGTGGTGATTAATAAGGCATAATAAAGGATATTCATCGACACAAAAGTAGCCAAATGTTTGGGTAGTACGTGTGTGTGTGTGTGTGTGTGTGTGTGTGTGTGTGTGTGTGGATACGATTGTCAGTCGGAATCGTAGAAGAGTGGTAGAATGATGTGTCATGCTATTGTAAGTATTTTAAGTCCGGTCTAAGTTGTAAGTAGAATTAATAGACTTTGGAGTCATTCATCGGCACGTCCAGGATGTGACCAGGAGAGGGAGAGAGGGAGGGGGAGAAGGAGAAAGAGGGAAAGGGAGAGGGGAAAGAAAGTTAAACCCCCATTCGGTTGGCGGCACTCCTGTTCCGCTGAGGAATCTGAAATGACGCGAAATGAAGTAGAATGGCCCAGGACTCAACACACAACCCATTCGAAACCGCGATCTCATATCCATGTGCCTACATGTACATATATATATATGCATACACACAGATTGACAAATATACACACACACACATACTGACTATTGTGTGTAGGGTATGTGTGTGTGTGTGTGTGTACGCATAACTGCCTATGTCCGAGAATTATGCGTTTGTGTTCGTTGAAAATTCATTTACTGAAAACGGTAACTTTCTAATAATTCTGTTCTTGGAACACCATGATGTAATCCTGTCATAATACGTGCATGTATGTATGTTTATATATAACTATTCACTCTCTCTCACTCTCACCACACACACAAACATGTATAGAAGACTGATGGAAGACTTCCGGCAAGTCATGTCTGCAACAGAAGTACAGTTTCATTTCAGAAATCTCACTTCCGCTTCGTACCGCAGGTTGTGCCATCAGTGAATGATCTGTGCAGAAATCTTCTGTTTCAGGTTTCTTTGTCTTTAACCGCCTAAATATAGATGATGCACTCCAGGCTGTTGTACCTCTCTTACGTTCTATGGAAACGAATTGTTTGTTGAGTAATTGCCAAGATATTATATATTTAAAAAGTAAACGACTGAGGTTAATAACTTAGAGATGCTATCTGCATTGTAAAGCAATTTAGAAAGTTCACACACACACACACACACACACACACACACACACACACACACACACACACACACACACACACACACACGTATTTAATAAATATTATTGTAAAGTACAGAGTGAATTCAAAATAATTAAAATACAACTTAAAATGCTTCGCTTTGTCACTCAAAACAGATGTGGATTCCTGTTATAATTACCTTACACCAAAAGTGTAAGAATAAAAATATCTGTTGTATTGATACCTATTTAAAGATTCGGAATAAACGCAATTGAACTCTCTGAATTCATCAAAGATTTTATATAAGATAAGGATATAATCATAAAAATGGTTATATCAGTGGCCCAGCACATAAAAATGACCGCGTTTAATTAATTATTTTACGTATATAATTATAGAGATATATTTATAGTTAAGGCCTACTTTGAGTGGATTGTAGGTGTTTGACATTTACTTCTAGCATAGGCGCCGGTCATTACCAGTCGCCCTTAACTACAGTCATATCTCTATAATTATATATATATACACACACACACACGTGTGTGTGTGTGTGTGTGTGTGAAGGCGCCTGGCTGTTTTTTCAGCACAACTTCATTGAGATCTTCCAATGTTTGATATTAAACTTCTACAAGGATTCTTTTCATCAGCCAACGAGGTTATTTTTAAGATTTCAAATTTGATTCGAGTTGAAATTTGATAGTTGCTGTTGCAGCTGTTTAGACCCTGGTCAGCTGTGATCAATGATTTTCCAGCCGTGACCATCCCATCTTTTTCTGATGTGTAGAGAATCCAGACGTGCGTTATTCATAATATTCTTGTATTTTGCATGGCATGCATAGCGGACATTTGGCTGTTATTTCTAGCTGGTTTATCAACCGACAAGAGGCATCCTCGTTAGATCGATCAATATTATTATATGTGGATCGAAAGGTAGATTCTGACAAATATTGATAAATAATCTATTACAGGGATAAATATAATCTCCACCATCAAAAGAGATTTCATTGTGGAAAATAAAAAAGAAAAAAAAAAACATGATAAAGATCAAAACAAGAAAAATTGGTAAAAAAACAAAAAAAAAAGCGAAGGGTAAAATTCGTACAAAAAGATTTCTTTTTTAAATATATATATATTCTTTATTTTAATTTTTTATTTAGACAATTGTTCTACTTGTCAGCGACACTGGCATGCGATCCATCAGCTCGCTGATTCTGATATTGGATTTAGCCGTTGGAAATGGTAAAAGAGAAAATGAAGAAAGAAATGTTCTTTTGATAAGAAATTTCGCTGTGCAAAAAACAAAAAAAAAAAGGACTAAAAAAGAAACAAAAACCACAAAAACAGAAAAGCATTCCTTTACGCATGTTTTTTTTTCTTTAAATTCTTTATATTTTCTTTTGTTGTTGTACGTGTAATTCTTTCCTATGTCATAACAAGCTTCAGCAAGTAATTGATCGAAAGTCTTGTAGATAAACTCTTTGTTAAGAATTCTCTTCGTCTTTATTTGATGCTTGTTTTCTTGTTTTTTTTTTGTATTTCACTTTTTTTGTTTTCTCAGAATTGACGGACGGTGGACATTTTCGAATCAATAAGTTCGTAGATCGATGTAACTTTTACGTGAAAGAACTACGACAATGACTACTACTACTACTACTGCTGCTGCTACCACTACTGCCCCTGCTACTATCGACGACACCCCACAGTTCCAAGTCATGATATCACGCTATGTGATATCACGCTATGTGATATCACGCTATGTGATGCTTTGATATTTACTGCATAATCACTGATCCAACAGGGCCGGCATTAGCGCTTATAAAGTTGGAGTTGGTATCAGATAGCTTACATCTATATACATACATACATACATAGTACACACACACACATATAGATATACAGTTATATAATTGTGTTGGTGCATACATATATACACATATCTATCTATTGATCTATCTATCTATCTTATCTAGCTGGCTACCAATCTAATATATATATATATATGTATATATATATATATATATATATATATATGATGGAGTCCCTACTGGTATTCTGGTATTCGAAGCATTACAGTCAAACAATTTTACATTTTCTTTCCCTTTGTTTTTCTTTCTCAGTACGATCTTGATGAAAAGTGGTCTAAGCAAATACATTGGACAGCTTCAAGCGGTCAGGTCTCGCGTGGTACCATTCACACCTCTTCATTTCTGCTGTTAACAATAGTCTGAGCAAGTATGCCACGTGACAGGCGGTCAGCAGACTCCAGTTGTTTGGCCGTTGACTCTAACAACTGCCTCCGCCTTTCGACGGATTATGCCTTTCATCTTGCCGGGTACCCAATAACCTCATTCCTCACCATATATAGATGTATACATACATACACACACACACATATACAGGGTGGCCCAAAAGTATGTTTACAGATGTCAAGTAGGCACTTTAAATTTCTTTTAAAACATTTCATTACATTTAAATTTCTTTCTTACAATCATATTGTTTATGCACATCTTAGACAGACAATGCTTAATCTCTCAGATGCTCAAAATATCATCCTTCAGCATTGCAACATTCTTCAAACCTCTTCAGAACACTCTGACACACAGTGCGGCACAAATTCCATCAATTTCAGTGATTGCTTCAGAAATGTAATCTTTTAATTCATTTACTGTTTTGGGATTCTTGTTCGTATATATATATATATATATATATATATATATATATATATATATATATATATATGTATGCATGCATGTGTGTGTTTGACCCTCACTATCGCGTGACAACTGGTGTTGGTGTGTATGCCCCCATAAACACACACTTAAATTTGTGTTTATTAAATATCATACTATACGTAAAGTTGCTATGGTTACTGGGAGATTGATTTTCTATTTAAAGAGCTGGGCGAACCGTTAAAACTTGCTGAGACTTACTCTTCTGACCAATAGATGATGAAGAGGTGGAGAGTTACGAAAGATTTTATCAGTGATGAGGCTATCCTTTAAAGCCTTTATAATAAAAGGAAATGTTTTCAAATATTTCTCCAGATGAAGAAAAACACGTAATTTTGCGCATGTTGTAATAAGGCTTTACGGGATAACGACTTCACGGATAAAATACTACTTATTTTCAACACAACTAATTGTCGCCTCTTGATTGGCCTCTCTCTCTCTCTCTCTCTCTCATAAAATATGCTTGCTTACTCAAACTTCGGTTACTACATCGCCTTCCTTTTACCAGCTTGATAAAGAGAGAAAGTCTGAGACGATGTATTTCACGAGGCTTTTTGTGGGTTTTATTATGATATCAATACTTTGTTAACTAATCGAACGCTATACCACCGGTTCAACTATATACCACACACAGATACACATACACACACTCTGCTCTCTCTCACAAACACAAACACACATTATACATGCATGTTTATATATCATACATACTACATGCATTATATATATATTTTAATATTTAGAGAAGAACCACCATGGTTCAACAGGCACAAAGAAGGAGATCAGACGCCATCAAGAAAAGTGTCCTACACAAAACTAGTTTAAAAATCTAAAAAATCCAAGGTAAAATCTATAAAACATAAAATCTATGAAATATTGGACTAAGAATTAAAATCTCTAACTCTAAATTATAAAAATATTTTTCAATATACAACTCAATTTGATATTATCAAATTGTATTTCCTTGTAAGTTCGGATTTTGTAATTCCCTAACGTTATAATATATATATATATATATATATATATATATATATATATATATATATATATATAAAATAGGTACAGTACATGTTTTTATGTGCAACTAATAGACTCTTGTGCTTAGAACATGCCAGGCAATGTGTTATAATACGTCTGACATTTAGCACACTCATCAGGCACAGACCATATGGCAAAACGAAGAGTTTAATGAGAGAAGAAGAGAGAAAATGCGGGATGAAAGTATTTATAAAAAGGGGAAAATTAAAAAAAATTAGAGAACGAAAAAGTAAATGAAAAAAAGTAAAAGGGTAAAAAGAGTTATCTCCCTTAGACCATAATTCACAGGGCTGGCAAAATAGTGACTTAGATTTAATGGTACAAATTAATCTGATACAGATCAGATTCATAATTCTTCAATAAGAACTTAGGCATTTGTTTACACCCACTGAGAATTTCAGATCTAGAGTTCAGTAGTGATTTAGAGATCTTATATCGATAAAGGATCTGAGCTCTATCAACTAAGCATAGCTTGCGTTTTTTTGATCCGTTAGCATAAAGTGTGATTTTTTCGGTTATTTTCCACTTTATCGTATGTGGTATTGCGTTAGATTTCAAACTCTATGCGTGGATAGTTAACTTAATAGCTTTGCTTTTGTCCTTATGTCGGAAGGACGCTATGTGATTATCATAAGGATTTTAATCTTTTATCTATGTTGGATTTTACGTTAAAGATAAAAAAGAGGGGGCGAACCAAATTCTTTTCCATGGTTTATTTTTAAGTCTATTATTGTTATTATTTTGATGAATATTAGAAGGGTTATTTATTAATAGATCTTGAAATCCACTAGGACTATTATTATTCTGATTAGTATTAGAGGGATTATATATTAATTTATCTTTAAAGTCGCTACTATATTAAGGGGCTGCTTTCTTGAAAATTTCTTTAGAGGAAGATAGCTTTAGACGTTCTTTTACTAACCATCAAGTTTTTAAATATTACAAAAGGGCTACAAAACTGTTTATGTGTATAGGCGAGTTTCTCGTTAGGCTTATGGAAAGGTTTATAAGAGGAGTTTAGGTCTATGGAATCATCTAAAAAATCAACTATAAACAGATTAGTAGCTACTGTGAGTTTAAGGCCTACTTGACTGAAGGGAGAAATAAGTTTTTTCTCAAATGTATCAAGGGTGTAACCATTACAACCATGGGAAAAGCCAGCGGTGAAAGAAAAGCATATAGCAGGAGATTACAACCACTGACGAGAATTGTCAGGATTGATACGAGAGGACAGACGACTCACAATCCGTCAGCTCGCCGCACAACTGGACGCTGGTCACAATGCTTACTAGGTGGAAGCTTTTGGTTACCAGAAGGTGTGAGTAAAGTAGATATCTCGGCAATTGATACCCGATTCAAACGACAGAAACCTGGAAGTCCGTTCTGACCTGCCAGAAACATTTGGAGCCTTTTGTATCCCAATCAGATCAGAGGGGAGGAAGCAAAACCGATTTCATGATCCTGAAATGAAGCCTCAGTCCATAGAATGACGTCAAACATCTGCTTTAAGCCCTAAAATATTCAAGAGTCAGGGATTGGCACAAAAGTTCATTGTGAAGATTATTTCTTTCTTTGAGGGTGGGGGCAGGGGTGTTATTTTCCTTAATATTCTGAAACGTGTCTGTATCATGGACAGTGGAGCATTACAGAAGCCATAACAAGAGAATCATTGGACGAGAACTTGTAAACGATTCATATTCCACAAGTCAATGCTTGACCACACACCTCTTTGGAAAAAAAAATCAGATAATCGGAAAATTAGAGTGGTAAATGGTTCCACATTCCATCCCGGATCTGGCACCATTCGACTTCCATCTGTTTGTTTAATAAAGGATGGCCTCCGGCGACGGCAATGAAAACAAACTGAAACTGGCAGGGAAAAAGTGTGCGCAGCCGTACAACGAATCGCGACAAATGCATCCATTATGATGGAGAATGTGTTGAATGATAGAATTCTACAGAGGAAGAATTACTCTGGGAGATTGACCGACGTCAGATAATGGAAAGATTATGCCCACTTTTGCATTATCTTATGTAAAACGCTCGTACATATTATGTGTGCATTTGTGTGTGTGTGTGTGTGTGTGTGTGTGTGTGTGTGTGTGTGTGTGTGTGTGTGTGTGTGTGTGTGTGTGTGTGTGTGTGTGTGTGTGTGTGTGTTTGCGCTCGCGTAACTGAATATTTCGGCAATATAGACCAATGTAATAGGCACCATGCTTAGAAAGAAATAATTAAGTACTAGGGGCGGTACTCCAGCATGGCCTCAGTCTAATGACGGAAAGAAGCAAAAAAACAGTTAAAAAAGATATACATATACAAATATGAATGCATCTGACCATCCAATATACATATGTGCACACACACACACGTACACACACATATATATACATATATATACATATATATATATGTTGCAGCCAAGAAACTAAATTTGGAACGCACTAAAGCTGTATGAACAGCAGATGATTGTTTCTTTTTACAGTTTTATGACGGAAATAAGCTGCCATCTCAATCCTTCTCTGCTTTTTTTACAGCGTTGCGTTCGAAATTTACTTTCTTGCGTGTAAAGTACCAAACACATTCGATGCTTCCAAAGTTTCTTTATATATATATATATGTGTGTGTGTGTGTGTGTGTGTGTGTGTGTGTGTGTATGCATTGTATAGATCTTACGCCAACAAGTTTTGGGGTCTGATGATACACCACAAACCTAAACCGTTATGGACGGGAAGCCCAGGGTAATCTCATAAACCGGCCTTCCTCATTTTTAATATATCTATATATATGCGTGTGTATATGTGTGTGTGTGTGTGCATGTGTGTGTATACATATGTATATAGATTTATATATATGTTTAATATCTGTCCTGACTACGTTTGTCTCTTCGTAAAGTTAGCTTCTGATCCCTCAAATATAATCGCTAGTCTACAATACATACTTTAATAAGACTAACCGATGGAAATGGCTGAACACGTCAAGTGGACCAAAACTTCGGTATACACAAATAATTCGATGTACCTAGACAAAATCATAACAGACTCTACACACCTCCGACAAGGATGTGTACCGAACAATACGTTTGGCAAGAAAACACTAAAAACAGACCACAATGATTATATATCCATTCATACAGATATACACTCACCTGCTCACTCACACACACACATATATACATATATAATATGCTATACTGCATATTTAAAAAAAAATATGTATCTTCGGATTTATTTTTCTATGTGCCGTTGCTTATATCGTACATGCATATATACACATATCTCAATACATCTATCTATTTATATCTTTGAAATCACCCACAGACACACACAAATACACAAATAAGTAAATACTGTGTCCCTTTGTGCTGGAGATTATTAAAAAAAATATTTCGACTGAATCACATATGTTATTGTTAATCCTTCGTTTTTCTAATCCGCTTTCACTGTTTACTCTAAGACGACTGTCTGTTCTGTATTGGTGGACTTAGTTCAGAGACGTGTATTTACGTATTCTCTCTTGTCTATTGTCTTCTTGTGTGTTTGCTTTGTTGCTCGTTGTATTTCATTGTCTTTTTCATATCTCTTGGTTTTATTATTATTATTATTATTATTATTGTTTTTATTGTTGTTGTTGTCACTGTTGCTGCTGTTATTATGGTAGTGTCTTTTTTTTTTATTTGTTTTGGTATTCTGTAAGATTTTATCCTCGCCTCTCAAACTATAATAAATATTCGTATTTATTTCTTTTTCTGAAGTAAATATTGATGTGTAGTTGTTGTTGCTATCTTGGTTGTAAGGTGAAAGGTGTTCCGCATATTTTCAATCCATCTAGTTGCCAATAGGTACCACGCTGGGGGGTACTGTTTACTACAAGCTAACCGTACCTTTCTCTCTCTCTCTCTCTCTCTCTCACACACATCCAATCTATGTGTCTGTGTGTTTTGTCAGTCAGTCCCTCTGTGTCTCTGTCTGCCTGCTTATATTTCGCTGGTGATACCTATTTATGGAGACCTGTTCTGCGGGAAATAGCAGATGCGGAACGAGTCAAAAGTCAGCGAAGAAGGAGGAATCTTGCTCGAGGCAGGTTTTTCTTGGACTCTGAACAGCACAGTTGGTGCCATTTACAGTGGCTGGAACTGGTATTGAGAGTAATTGTCGCTCTGATATAATTTCATAGAACCCAGATGTAAAATAATGAGAAAGAGGAGAAGGAGGGAGAGAGGTCTGAGGAGGGACAGAACACGAAGAAGAAGAAGACGAACAAGAACAGGAAGAAGAAGAAGAAGAAGAAGAAGAAGGGCAGTAGCAGGAGGGCTGTAAAAAGGCAAAGAATGAGACGAAGATTTGTGTTTGCCAATATTGTGTGGTTTGGTCCGTTCCCAAAAGTTGCCTTTTATTGCAATCAGATAAAGACTTCAAAACAACAGAATTCTTAAGAATTAAAGAAAATGTGTGTGTATGTGCGTATTTGTGCGTGTGTTTATGTATGTGTGTGTGTGCGCACTTGTACGCATACATACACAAACGTGAGCATAATACAATTTATACATACGTATGCATAGGCGCTCATATATACACACACACGCGCGCGCACACAAATACACACACACATATATATGTATGTGAGTGTGTGTGCATGTGTGTGTGCCTATTCTCTTAATTATTTAAATTCTTCTTCTTCTGAAGAAGTAGCTGGTTTCTAACAAAGACACAAAACTCCATCGTTTTGAATGTTGATAAAAACAAAGTCACATTTTAAACTTGTGAAATGTCTTGCATACTTTTACTGTTCCACTTACAGATCGTACATACAAACAGACAGAAACACACACACACAAGAATATATATATATATATATATATATATATATATAAGTAAATGTGGCTATATTTACAATACGTTTCACGTTGAATATCTTCCTCTAACATGTTTGTACGAATGTATGTATGTAGGTATGTGTGTGTGCATGTCTGTCTGTCTGTCTGTCTGTCTGTCCCAACACTTGATATTTGTTGTTGGTCTATTTATGTCCCTGTAACTTAGCGGTTTTGCACTAGAGGATGACAGAATAAGTACCGGGGTCAGTTTGTTTGACTAAAACTGGTCAGAGCAGTGATCGTAGCATGAATCAAGAAAAGGATGAGAGAACGTGTGTGTGTGTGTGTGTGTGTGTGTGTGTGTGTGTGTGTGTGTGTGTGTGTGTGTGTGTGTGTGTGTGTGTGTGTGTGTGTGTGTGTGTCTGTCTGTCCCTCAACCACCATCGCTTGACAACCGATGCTGGTGTGTTTATGCCTCCATCGCATCGCGGTTCGGCAAAATAGTCCGATAGAATAAATACTAGGCTTACAAAGAACAAGTCCTGGGGTCGATTTGTTTGACTAATAGGCGGTGCTACAGCATGGCCGCAGTCAAATGACTGAAACAAGTAAAAGAGTAAAAGAGTATGCATGTATATGTGAAACATAAAACGACTAAAAGAATAAAAGGATTAGTTTAGTGTGGAGGAGGGGAACAGGAGTGGAGAAAGCACAGAACGAGCAGAGGATGGAGTCTGTAGGAGCAGGAGGGGGTGGGAAGAGATAGTGGAACAGCAGCTTTTGCTTTTACGTTACATGTCGATGTGGAACCGAGGAAATGCAAAGAACACCAAGAACCGAAACGAACAATGCTTTGCATTCTGTTCGATCATCGAACAGTTCAGAAAATCGAGCACTAGACACACACACGCACACACACACACACACACACACACACAAATATATGTACTCACACATGTATATACAGATACACACACACGCACATATATGTATATATACAGACAAATATACATATACATACATTTACAGAAGCACGCCTACTGATACACACGCACACATATGCATACATTCACTAACATATTCATACGTATATACACCCACACTCATATACCCCGACTCAGACATAAACATATTGAAATGTACCCGACTACCCGACCCACCCGCTTGCCTCCTGACCGAGCACCAGCACAGCCACCCGTCCAGCTACCGAACCAAAACTATTTATTGTTTCATCTGAGTCTTTTATCTAATTCTTCCTCTGATCTTTGCAATGGCCATATTTGGTTCTTCTTTGTCTTCTACCGACTCTCTTTCTCCACACTCTCTCTATCTATCTCTCTCTCTTTCGCTCTTTTCTTCTCTCTCTCTCTCTTTATCATTTGCTGTCTTCTCCTCCTCCTTTCCTTCATGGAAGTCTGAAGCCGAAACTGGGTGGTGAATTGCGGTTAGAATGGAAAAATTAAAAACAAAAACATTAACAAAACACACACAGACCCACACACACGCTCACACAAACACACAGAGCTATAGCTATAATAGCAACAAAATATACCTCCATATACACATAAATGTATTCACAGAAACAAAGTATAACAAAAAGAAACAACGAACACAACACTCAGAGAATAACCGTAAAATAAAAGTCAATTATACAGCGCCTAGTACGCACACATAGATAAATACGTACACGCACACACAGACATACACACACACATATATATATACATATTTTTATATAAATAATGCATAAATATATATAAATGCACACAAGCACACACATAGATGCATGGATACATATATATACATATATATATATATATATATATATATATATATATATATATATATATATATATATATATATATATATATATATTCTATATATATAAATATAGCGAGGTACATATACGTATATATTATATACACATACTTACAAATACACACATGAAACGGCGAAACTGGGACACAATATATAATGTATTTACAGAGGAGAAATTATTTAAAATATAAACACACACACACACACACACGCACACATACATGTACATACGCAGAGAACAACAAAATCGCACCTGCTTCTATACACATATACACTGAGGCAGTCACTCACAAAATAGTTGGTTTGTTATTAGCAGAGCCGTGACGTAAGTGACACTAAGACCTAGAGTTTTGCACCAAAGCACTTATGAAAACAGATATGGGCCGTTGTGTGGCTCACGAAACACGTCGGCTTCTAATTCAATAATAAGTACGTATGTATTCTATAGATTCATTATATTCCGTTGTATTGTTCCATGTGTATGAGCACACATACTTGCATATACACACAAGACATGCCTATATATATATGCATATATACATACGTATATGTACATACTTACATCTATATGTATATATATAGATGCATGTGTGGGTACAGGACGGCGTCATGAAACGTGTACAGCAAAAGAGTACGAAGCACGAGTACATGGAACATGAATTATTCTTTCGAACAACGAAAGACACAAATGGAAAACAAAACAAGCAACATAAAGAACGACCCTTCATCAGTTGTTGGCTGTTTTTCTCCAATGCTGTCGTGTTATTAAGACAAAGGGACGGGTTTATTGTCCAGAGATTAGAGAACATTGGTGGAGACGTGCTTTTGGATAAACAGACATCATCAGAATGACAGTTGTCCAATCTTAACTGTTAGGATGTACAGGTTCGCAACACAATAAGTACAAAGCCACGTACTTTCACAAGTACCACACATTGGTAAATGTGCTGGCCTTAGCCAAAAAGCAGTAGATCATTAGTAAAGACATAGTACCGCATTTGTCCCGGATTTCTAGGTTCCGATTTCAAATCCCATTGACAGCAACTTTGCTTTGCATCCCTTCAGGGTGTGAGGTTAATGAAATAAAGCACCAATCATTTATTGAGACTAATTTTAATCGCCCCCCCCCTGCAATCTCTGTCCTTGTGCCTAAATTGCACGCGCACACGTACACACACAAACACATACACACACACACACACACACACACACTGTATATATAGACAGCTGTGTGCAATGTGCTCATAAATATGACTAAGGTGTTAGAAAACCGACGCTGCTACAGATAAGGGTTAAAATGCTCGAATGCTGCGGTTAAAGCACATAATTGTATACATATGCACCGACAGGGGCTGTAACCACCCGAAAAACCGGTCGAGAATTCAATATACATACATATATATATATATACATACAATCTCTCTCTCTCTCTCTCTCTCTATATATATATATATGTAAATATATAAAAATAAAAAGAGAGCAATGGTAAGGTTGGAGAATTATTTTATCGATAGGGTCTTACAGCTGTTTCTGGGGAGATCCAGTACTT
>NC_142954.1:25824896-25852396 GCF_046866305.1 Octopus bimaculoides
GTTATTACCTGACGCTCAACAATCAATATATCGGATATGATAAAATATCCAATAACAACATCAACAACAACATTAACAGTGATAACAAAATTCAAGCAACAAGTATTCAAAATAAAGTTTCGTCTCCTTCCTCTCAGCAAAAAGATAAATATACGAAGGAATAAACGAAAACGAAAACAGAGCTTAAATCACACAATCTTTCAACGAAAGTCTGCTATCACCGTGGGCCAAAAGAAGTAACTGTTTTCTTTAACCAAAAATTTTTATTTTGTTGCTCGTTTTACTTATTTTTTATTCTTAGATAAATTCGCCCTTTGGTATATAACAATTTTTTAAAAGAAATTATAAAAAAAACTCCTTACTGAAAACATAAGAATTTTTGATGTTCTAAGAATTTCCTGGAGGTAACAGATTTCGTGATATCATTATTATTATTATTATTATTATTATTATTATTATTATATTTGCTGCGGAATACATCATTATATTTTCGAAAACGCTGTGTAAATCTAGTATAAAATCATTGTTTTCATTCGTTTCGTGTCCATATTCTTGTAAATATTTTGTTATAGTATATTATTAAGAGCACCAGGAATCATTCGACTGGCGCTCTGTGATTATTTTGCCCCATAAGTGCAGTATTTTGCCTTCCCCCAAAATGTTGTTTATCATTCCACTTGTACCAGTTACAAATGAGATGAAAGACGCTTTCACTAATTGTCAAAATGACTTTTTAAACTCACAAGAAGAGAAAGAGGGGCAATTTCTTAATCTTTACAGTTTGCTTAGACGCAACACTAAAGTCATTTCGTATTTCTAGATTGATAATCAGTTTGTTTATCATCTTTGATGTAATAAGGCAACTAACTGGTAGAAGCGTTAGTATTCCAGGCGAAATGCTTAGCGTTATTGCGTTTGTCTTAATTGCGCCAAGATTGACTTTGCCTTTCATCCTTACGGGGTCAATTAAATAAGCACCAGTTGCATACTGGGGCTTATCCCTGCTCTGAAGTTGCTAGCCTTGTGCAGAAGATTTCAAATCGTTAATTAGTGCGCTATTATTATTTACGTAATAGTATTTGGCGTCAGGTACATTACAGGCTGTCTGGTAGTCTGTCTTTATGCTAAAATTCCATATTATTTTCACCTTGTTTACTATCTTGATAGGTGGGACTTTATACGAGAATCAACGAGCTTTCTTTCTTGATTTAATTACTAATCGGTGGTTAGGTGTATATAGAGCTTTGCTACGTCATTGTGATTATAAGAATAATACTTTGTTGGAGCAAGTGTAGGACATCTCGATATAATGTGATATATTGTCTTTGGAAAGGCTTCAAACAGGCCACATTTATCATCAACTTTGTAGTGACAAGCGTATGTCTCTTTTGTTGCTGTTTTCGATTGTGACTTCAGCTGTTCAAAGACTAAACAAATTCGTTGTGGGAATTTTGTTTCTCTATATGTGATCAACTTGCTACCCCTTTTTTTTTGTATCACAGTCAACGAGAGACCGGAGCAGGCGTTTTGTGAATTAGAATGGCAATGGGCAACATCAATAACTGCCTTCTTATATTGTACCCCGACACTCTGGAGCATCCTTTATTCCGTGGATGCACAGAAGTGAGAGTCAGATTTATCGTTTGGATGTGCTGTGTTTTAAAATACATTTCTCGCATTACAATCTTCAGAATTTTGTTATGTAAGAGGAACAAAGAAAACGCAATCGATACAGCGCTTTGTATAATGTACACGTACTTCAGAAAGCCGGCCATCTTAAAATGACTTGGGCCAAGAGGCTCTGTTACGCGACAAAATGAAGCTGGCTTACTACGTCAACATTATTGGCAAAAATACAGCAGAAAGAAAGATGCTGGCCTTTATATTCCCCAGTATCCAAATAAATACATTTAGGTCGAATGAGAAAAGAATGGAATACAGGGAGAAAGAATTGTAACGCTTATCTACCACACCCAAAGTTTTTGATAACGAGTCGAGCCTTCCGGTGCAACTTTTGGATAACACACACACACACACACACACACACACACATACACACACACACAGAAAGATAAATAGATAAATAAATAGATGGATACATAGATCTATCTATCTATCTACAAACATACAAACATGGCTGTGTGGAAAGTAGCTTGCGTCCCAATCACATGGTTCCGGGTTCAGTCCCCCTGCGTGGCACCTTGGGGAAGTGTCTTCTATAACCTTGGGCCGACCAAAGCCTTGTGAGTAAATATGGTAGACGGACTCTGAAAGAAGCACGTCGTGTCTATATATATATATATGTGTGTGTGTGTATGTATGTTTGTGTATCTGTGTTTGTCTCACCCACAATCGATTGACAACCGATGCTGGTGTGTTTACGCCCCCGTAAATTAGCGGTTCGGCAAGAGAGACCGATATAATACGTACTAGGCTTACTAAGAATAATTGCTGGGATCGATTTGCTCGACTAAAGGTGGTGCTCCAGCATAGCCGCTGTCAAATGACTGAAACAAGTAAAATATAACTTCGTAAGGACTGTCACTTCTCGGATTCTCTGAATCCGAGCAACGCCGGGCAGCGCTGTTAGTATGCGCGTGTCCTTGTGTGTATGTGTTTGTGGGTATGTATGCGTATACAGTTATGTGTAGTCGCAGTATGTATGCATTAATAAGCAGGTAGCTAAACAAAGAGCATAGTCTACCAACTTTAGAATCCAGAATATTCCCTGGCAACGTCCAAACAGCGAAATTATGCCTAAAGAATTCAAGCGATTTTGAAATGTTTTTGGCAATATTCCCAGATAATCTCTGGCTAATCCCAAGATATAAGCTTCCTTGTAGAAATGTTGACTGCTTCCTGTAAGTATGTGTTATGATATACATACATACATACGCACTTACGTGTGTATCTATATATGTGTATATATACGTTTGTGCACACATGCATATATAATATTATAATATATGAATATAAATAAATTTAAATGTATTTATGAGTATGTATACACACACATATACACACACTCATGAACACACATATATAAATATACGTGTGTCTGTGTGACTGCGTGCAAATATAAACGTGCATAGGTAAATATTATATATATATATATATATATATATATATATATATATATATATATATATATACATATACACCCTTACACAAAAATTACACACGCACACTCATATATAGATATGAAAATATATATAGTAAATCCCCAAAAGAAGAACAAACACAAAAAACACAAAAACGCGAGGATGTGGTACAGGTAATATATTAACAGACGCTCAGTGAAGGAAAGAAAGATGGTTTAACGTTTCGAGCAGACACTCCTCTTCGGAAACAGAGGAAAGTCCAATAGAAGGGAAGACGGAGGAAGAAAATCGTCAACGATTCACATGTGGTTACATTTTGAAATCAATATATATATATATGTACACACACACAGAGGCACACATATACGTGTGCGTTGTGTGCGTGTGTCTGTTTGCGTATAAAATAAGTTGGTTATTTTGGTAGCTTGCTTCACTCGAGTTTCCATGAGAAAGACACCCCAGAATAACAGAATACTGCACCAACCAAAAGGAATTGTTTCACTTTACAAGGATAGACCCAAAGAGGAAGACCTCTTAATGGTAGTTAAATATAATAAAAATAGTGGTCATATATACCTCAAATCATATCCATCTACACGTTTATATTAGAGAAATGGAGAGAGAGAGAGTAATAGAAGGAGAGAAAGGGAGAGGGAGGAGAGATAGAAAATAAATACTACGGTGTTATGTATTTGTGTATGAATGTATAATCCTACAGGGAAGACCACAACATGGAGATTCAATTCACTTCTTACTCTCTTAAATTAAGATACATTAAATAATACGAGGTGGGAATAGGCACAGGGTCGGTGTCCCTTGGTAGCCATGGAAGATAGCCACATGTGTAACGACGGCCATACGGTAGCAGACTCTTCACAGCGACGGACAAGATGCCTTTTATTATTCTCGGATATTTACCTTCTGAGAATAAATCCCGCCAAGATCCGGATGACATTTTATCTATCTGCTGCGATAAAAATAGAATACCAGTAATACACTGGGATGGATTACATCTATTAAACACTCCGCTTCTATAAAATCAAACGTCACCAAGACATTGTACTTCGATGAGAAATCAATGTGATTGCGGTTAATACGATCAACATTTCCTTACGCTTGGTACGGGGCCAAGATCGACAATGGGAGTTGGGGTGGGGGCAGATTTGTCAATTAAGAGAATCCCAAATATCTCTGCAATTATTTTATCGATTGCAGCTGAAGATGAAAAGCTTAGAGGGGATCCCCATGTGGGGGTTCCGACAAAGATTATCAGAGAACGAAAGTAAATATTGGCAGGTATTGAGGGGGGGGGGCTTCAGATTCCCAACAACTGTTCACGCTCTAAAAGGGTTATCTTGTGTGTGTGTTTGAAGAGAGAGAGATAGAGAGGGGAAAAAGGGAGGGAGAGAAAGAGAGGGGGAGAGAGAGTGACTGAATGAGAAAGATAACTAGCTACAGAGATATAAATACTGAAGCAGAAAGAAGTGTACCTGAGGAGTGTACACACACACACACACACACACACACACATAACATGTATATATATATACGTTTATATATGTATGTATATCTATATGTATGTACATATTCGCTTATATATACATCAATATATATTTGTGAGAGAAGGAGGGAGAGGTAATCTGTTGAAGAGATAAACAGGTAACTTGATGGATTCACAGGTATGTTGGAATGGAGAGAGGTTGATCGGTCTGTAGATGAGTGTGTAGGCGAATGTGTGCGTGTGCGAGTGTATATATGCATATATATATATATATGTGTGTGTGTGTGTGTGTGTGTATGTATGTGTGTATATGTATGTATATGTATGTATATGTATATGTGTGTGTGTGTGTGTGTGTGTGTGTGTGTGTGTGTGTGTGTGTGTGTATACTGACAGAATTGGTAAATATGTAGTTCTATATTTCTACCTACATACGGATAGATAAACAGATGAATAGTTCCCTAGGACGCTAAGTAGTCACAATAGGCTGTTGTTAGCTTTCTAGCTATGAATAGGGAAAGAGATAGATATGAGTATTCATTGGTTGATAGAATACGTTCTTTTGCTCTTCTATTTTTTTTATGTGTTTCAGTCCAAAGGCTGTGGCCATACTGGGACGCCTTTACAATGGCCATTCTAACATTCGAACACACACACACACACACACACACACACACACACACACACACACACACACACACACACACACATATATATATGGAGAGAGATAATTTATTAGTGTGTAAATACTGTATATGATACATGAAAAAGCATCGTCCATAATCCATAAGACACTTCAGACATCGGAACATTTTCAAATTCTTTCGGTTCCTAAGAAAACTATTTGTTTTACATTTTCTGACTCTTTGTATGGGAATTTTCCAAATGTATGATTTAACTCGATGCTACTGTCGCTGGTTTATCGAGCTATCTGCTTTAATTTTAAAGACCTGCGACCAAAAGCTTTCTTGTCGTGCCCATCCCGGTTTTTGTGTGTATGTCTGACTATATTGTTTAATAAATCTTTCTTTTAAGATGGCAGATTATGAGAGCGATTCAGCTGCTGTTTTTTGTAGGTCAGTTAACCAGGTAGCGATCTCCCTTGGAGCCAGTTAAATTAGGTGATGTTCAAAACGAATCCATTAATTATTGAAACCGAAACTCAAACATTAAAACTCGTTGACACAAAACAGAAATTGTTTTTCTCTTTCTTTTCGTTGTAACATATTTGAGAGAGGATGAAAAAATAATTCTCTACATTAAAAATCAGTTGCATGCGTTTCTAGTATGTATGTGAGAGAGAGAGAGGTAGAGAGAGTGAAAGGGAGAGAGGTAGAGAGAGTGAAAGGGAGAGAGGTAGAGAGAGTGAAAGGGAGAGAGGTAGAGAGAGTGAAAGGGAGAGAGGTAGAGAAAGTGAAAGGGAGAGAAAGAGAGTGGAGAAGAAAGGAAGGCTGAAAGAGGAAGGACGAAAGGGAGAAGAAAGCTTATTATATAAAGTTGCAGTTGTTTCTGTTGTTGTAGTTGCTATTGCCACTGGTCTTGTTGTAAAAAGTCTTTATATAAAAAAACGAAATAATCTTCTCTTTATGTCAATATTGATTTTCAAAAGCCAATGGGTTGAGTTCAGAATTAAAGACTTTCGATGATACTCTTTTTATGGTTTTGGTTCTCTCTCTCTAGTTACTTCGTGTCATTCCACTTTAACCTTATCTAGTGTTGCTGCAGAGAATCGTAGGATATTAAATTATTCCTAGTTAAATCTGCGACAAAATATTTAGCCTTCGTGTTTACTAATCACTGTTGCATCTCTGACCCAACCTTTGACATCGTAAATGGTTTTCTTTAACCCTTTCCGCAGAGACAAATAAACCGAATAAATGTTTATCTGTCGGCAAAAAAAGGGCATGGCACACTTACGTTAAAAAAACGTTTATATTTGTGAGTTTTTGCCATAAAAATTACAACAAACAGAAAACCAATGAAAACATTAGTAAAATATATTTATTTTTACTCTTTAGAACTAACTGTTAATGGTCGGCACATCTATTGCTTATAAATATATATAACAGCCAGAAAATTTCAACAGAAGCTTGAGGAGAATATAAATATAAACACCTCCAACAGCAAATTTGTATTTGCGGACAAAACGAAAAATTTATACGAGGTGAATAAGAACATGTAATAAATTGCTATATGACAGCATAACCGAAAAAAAAAAAGCAAAAAAGAAAGCAAAACAAGGCAAAAAGCACGAAGAGTCACACAATGATGTAAAAATCAATACAAAAACGAATTGAAACAACAAAATTCTGCAAACACAAAGTCACAGTAAGTTACAATGAAATAATCACAACGTCAGTTACAACACGCAGCAAAAGCTTGTGAAATTAGCTTCATAAAAAGTGAGTGAGGCCTCGTCGACCAAAAAATATTAATCCTAAATAAATAAATCAAAAGTAAAAGCTCGATTCTAAATGCATTAAATACCTTTACAAAAACTAAAATCACAAAAGATAGTGTAAACTGGTTTAAACAAATTGTGGAAAAAAACAAAACAAAAACAAAACAGACAGGTGTCAATTTATCCAGTTTGACATGGTAAAATATTACCTAGTTATCATCAAAGACCTTGACTATAAAACCGTAGAGTTCACAAGTTAGTACGCAGTCATCACATCCTACAAGCGTGAAACTGTGACACACTGTGGACGTTTACTCTGTTTTAACAACAGCAAATTCAGAGTTAGAAATCTTGGCGCAGAAGTATATAAAATCACATGGCAACTCCGGAAAAAAATAGAATAGACAACAATAGAGTGGAATTGTATATGGACAAGGGTTTCCAAGGGCCAGGGTGGGCACACAAAGGGCGTTACTGCTAGCTTTAAAATGTTTCATCTCAAGATGATAAGAGAAACTAATCTCGTATACAGGAAATTCTTGGGTTGAGCACAGTTCAACACAATGTAATTTATCTATAAATTGAAAAATATACTCTCGTATCCGGAAAACTCGCCGCCAGCATTTTTGCCGTGGGGAAACTTGCCGTAGAAAATTTCCCCGAAAAGGAGGCTCACAAGAAGACTGTAAACTAGATAACTTATTTTAAAGAAATTACCTTTATCTAATTAATAGGTTAGATGAAGAAGTTGCCACTTTAAGAAGACAGACAACTTTTTTTTTTTTTGTAATTTATTTTTCTTTTGCGGCAAATTTTCTTACAGTAAATATATTTTTATAGAAATTTCCTCTAACCATTTTCCCCTCCCTCTGCATGGAACATAGAACTAATCTTTACTTGCAGGCACAACAGGAAATTCTTAGTGCATTATTTCGGAGTCACAAATAACTCTATGGTGATATCATAAATCACGTGACAGAATGCAATTTTGTTTTTTGCTCCTCTACTACAGTGTATAAGCAAGTGTGTGAATGTGTGTGTGTGTGTGTGTGTGTGTGTGTATACACTTATGCTGAAAGAAGATGTCAGATCTTCAAACCACGAAAAACACATTCTCACACATCTATTTCTCGTGGTTTGAAGATCTGGGATCTTTTAGCAAGCAAAGAAACCACTTACTGGTTTTCCTCTTCCTGTATTAAAGTCTCCGGAGAATTTTGACGCATGCTGGCCACTGGTATAAATTACCATTTTTAATAATCTTTACCCTTAGCAAATATATCTTTGATTTGAAACTCCTATTAGTAACATAAGTATTTTAGTAGTGATGGGGAAGGTGGCGTAGTTGTAGCATATTCTTACAGATGGTTATGAAAAATGTTCTTTTTTACTCTAGGGACAAGACCCGAAATTTTTGGGGAGGCGACCAGTCGATTAAATCGACCCCAGTACGCAACTGATACTTAATTTATCGACCCCGAAAGGATGAAAGGCAAAGTCGAACCTCGGCGGAATTTAAACCCAGAACATAAAGACAGACGAAATACCGCTAAGCATTTTTTCCGGCGTTCTAACCATTCTACCAGCTCATTCATTGCTTTACTGTTGGGAGTAATAATGGCAGCGTAGGCATTAAGGGTAGTAGTAGTAGTAGTAGTAGTAGTGGAAGCGCAATGGCCCAGTGGTTAGGGTAGTGGACTCGCGGTCATAGGATCGCGGTTTCGATTCCCAGACCAGGCGTTCTGAGTGTTTATTGATCGAAAACGCCTAAAGCACCACGAGGCTCCGGCAGGGGATGGTGGCGAACCCTGCTGTACTCTTTCACCACAACTTTCTCTCATTCTTCCTTCCTGTTTCTGTTGTGCCTGTAATTCAAAGGGGTCAGCCTTGTCACACTGTGTGTCACGCTGAATATCCCCCGAGAACTACGTTAAGGGTACACGTGTCTGTGGAGTGCTCAGCCACTTGCACGTTAATTTCACGAGCAGGCTGTTCCGTTGATCGGATCAACTGGAACCCCCCTCGTCGTCGTAACCGACGGAGTACCACGAAGTAGTAGTAGTTGTGGTAGTAATTGCAGTTGTGCTATTAGTAACAGTGGTGTTAGTCAAGTGGTGGCGTTAGTAGTGATGATAGTAGTGGTAGTGGTGGCAGTGTTGCTAATGGCAGTAATGCTACTAGTCGGGGGGAGGGAGGTAGTAGTACTACCAGGGAAGGCATTTGTAGTAACGACGGAGCATTGTTAGTAGTAGAAGCTAATAGATATAGTAGTAGTAGTAGTAGTAGTAGTAGTAGTAGTAGCAATACTTAGCAGCTGCAGTGATGGTGGTAGTAGTGGTGGTGGTGGTGGTGGTGACTGTTGTATTGATTATATCTGAGATAGTGAAAGTTGTTGACGAAAAAATATAAAACGCGAAGAACAAGGAAATTAAAATGTCACCTTTAGAGAAATGACATGATCATAAATATGGCGGATTTAAGATATTCTAACTCACGGCTGTCATTTTATTCTGGTGACTGGAAATGATTAAAGTTGTTCTAGTCTTCTGTTGCCGTTGTTCATGTCGTTGTTGTTGTTGTTGAACTGTAGTCGACGATGTTGTTGTTGTTGTTATTGTTCTTGTTGTCGCTGTTATTTTATACTTGTTATATTAGTAGTTGTTACTGTTGTTGTTGTTTTGTCTTTGTTGCTATTGTTGTCAATGTAGTCGTAGTTGCTGTTGCTGTCGTGGTTAGTGTTGATGAGGATGATGATGATGATGATGTAGGTCGAGGTCAAGCATGATGGATAACATCCAAGGCCAGTATGAACGAACAAAATAGTCAAACGCTCTTCCTGTTGGCGGTGGAGGTGATGGTGGTGGTGAGAATGTTGGGGGTGGTGGTGGTGTTACTAAATGGAGAAAGTGTAATAGAAAAAAAAAATGAATGACAAAAGTAACTGGAAATGATGACAAAGACGATGACGATGACAAAGTTGATGAAAACGAGGACGTTACTGATGACAATTAATGATTGTGACCGTCTGAGCACGGGGGTGGGGTGTCAATGTAATCGACCAGCCCCCTCCCCACAAAATTTCAGGCCTGCTGTTATTGTTGTTGATGATGATAATTGTGGTGATGATGATGATGATGATGATGTATTTTTGTGTGTGCGCGTGTGTGTACTTAAACAACTCACCAAGTAAACTGAATTCTCGACATAATATTTGGATGGTATCTGCAGAAATATTTTTAATAAAAGCATATTTTTGGAACGTGGCGCATCCTGGTGGGCCAACTATTGGGAAGGGTGGTGGTGGTGGTGGTGGTGGTGGTGGTGGACAAAATCCTTTCTTGATCAAAGTAATGAAGAAGGTGAACAGAACATAAACGTCTCATATCTTCTTTCCCATATATTACAAAGATCTTAAAATTTCATCCTTGTATCAATACATCAGCGTAAGCCGGGAAAAATAAATTACACTAAATTAAATATTGTTATAAGAGAAAAACAAATTACCACCATTTGGATCCCCCCCACACACACTTCGCGCGCGCACACATGCCCTTATTACGCACACACACACACACTTATTACACGCATTCACACACACGCATGTATAGAATATACTTCCCTATGGCGGTCTGTGAAACCCGGCAGGGCATGTCCATTGTTGTCACTAGGTGGCGTTAAAGATCAGACTCAGGGCAGTTTTAACTGTTTTCATTGTTCAAAAATTCGTTCAACTAACTTTAGTCGATTTATATAACTTGGTTACTATTTATATTTTCTGTTTTAGGTTTTCAAAACCCGAAATGTAATATTTGTCTACCAAATGTTTGGATAAGCTTAGTTGATAAATGGTGTCTAACTCAACAGGTGCCAATCACTTGTCTTGGGTTTAACCAAGGCTGTTAGTAAAATACACGAGAAAAAAAAGCAAACAATCACTTGTTCCATACGCCATTTAGAGGAACGGAAAGCAGGACATAATTTCGAAACAAACACCTTTGAGACTCAGTCATTCCTACAACAAATTAACGCATCAATAAAGTCCTACTCAATCTTATGACCACACATACACGCACCGTATAAACATGGAAGCGAAGCACAGACTTGAATACGTAGAGCGAAGACAAGTAGTAATTGAAGAATAGTTGTTTTTACAGTAGTGTTTGCGTCAATCATGTGTCCTGTGATTCCCGACTCTATTGTGTTCTTTGGTCTAATTTTAGGGAGAAGAGCAGCAGCATTATTCATGGTTTAATGCAAAGCAAGAAGTGAAACTTTGAATCCAGTTAGGGTTTAATATTCGGCATTGAAATAAGGAAAAGGATTTTCATAAAGACAAGTGAAAATACTTGTTGCTGTTATTTGACCTTATATCTGTCTTTAAGCAACAAAATTATGATTAAAGATCTTCCGGCTGTGACTAACCATAGAAGATTCAAGAGTGTTTGTAGGACCACCTGTGTAGGCTTTTTATTCTTTTTTACTCTTTTAAGAAGGTGCTGCGTCACTTCAGATCTGAAGGACATTCTCACTGCTATGGTTAGCAGGTTGAGAGTCCATGTAAAGTATTCTACACTGCTGCTTGTATGATTGCCGAGTTTATTTTACTGGAATTAAAGCCGTCTCTTCGCATCTCCTCTCTCTTTTACTTTCTCGTTATGAGTGTTGGTTACAGGAAGTTGACGTTTTATTTTATTCTTGTGATGAAATAAGAAATGTGTATTAATATAGTTCATTATACTCGTCCCTACAAAGTCTTGTGCCTGCCTATATTAGACATAGCAATTAATTTTCCCTTGGCTTTCGCCGCAATGAAACATATGGGAGACAACTTCAGTCGAACGCGAATCAGCTCTTCTGAAGGACTCGTTGGTTTAGTGTAGCCTTTCTGCAAAATGATTTATCATGTAAATTGTTAAATGTATTAAACTATGCAGATGATGGCGTGGATTAGGATCAATAGTAATAGATTACATTTGTTACTGATGGCTGTTTCATGACTGGTTGTTAGTGGAACAGTAAAAATACACAAGGCTTTTCTCAAGTTTCAAATGTGAGATTATTTTCGTTATCTACATTCCAACGATGGAGCTTTGCATCTTTGTTAGAACCCAGCTCCTTCCAAAGAGGAAGTTATATAATTAAAAATAGCAGAGAACATACACACACACACACACACACACACACACACACACACACACACATAAACACACACGCACATACACACACACGCATATATACTCAATATCATTGTAGAACTGAATGTATTGTATTTTTGTGGAATCTGTCTCTTGCTAGGATCTTGAGGCAAGCTACAACCGAAGATAATTATGGAAATTTCACGCACAGACACACACTCACAAACACACACGCGCAAGCATACACACACACAAGATTCGTGTCATAGGGGGAGATGGTGGAGCGGAAATGGGAAATGAGATAAAGGGAAAAAGAAGAGAAGCATAAAGGAAGGAAGGAAGGAAGAAAATGCAAAAAAGCAGAAAACAAAAGGAAAAAAAAAGACCCAGAGTAGCAACAGGGAAACTCACTGACTCAACAAAAAGAGAAATATCAGACACACATCTATAGACATACATAAGAGCATATGTGTGTGTGTGTGTGTGTGTGTGTGTATGGTCAATTGGTATGTTTCTGTTTCAACTTTGAAGCATCCACGTGGTTACTAAGCAAATTTCTTAAGCACACAGCCATGGCTGAACACGTGACACATTTATTTAAAAAACAATAAACGAGACAATAATGTTACGTGTCAGAGTAAGAAGAGGAAGAACAAAAAATATTGTGTTTCAAAATATATGGCAACAGAAATTGAAACAATAATAATAATAATAATAAAAAGAAGAAAACAAAAGAAGAAAGCAATGACGTAGAGACATGACCATAAATAGAGTGAAAGTGATATCAACAGACTTACTTGTTCATAAGTGACAATACACTTTGCTATAAAAGTTGCCACATAAAAATGTTTGAAACCAACTCACCTGTGAAGAAAAGAGAGAAAAAAAAAAGAAGAGTAAAATATTAATAGAGTCACGATTCCTTCAGTAGGCAAACAATACACGTATAGGTATATGTGTGTGTGTGTTTGTGTGTGTGTGTGTGTGCGTGTAGATTTGCTGTAGAGTATAAACAGCGATTTTAATGTCGGTTTTGCGTTGTTATTTCTTCTCTTCGCAATTTCACGAGTTTCGATGTTCACGTAACTAACTTCTGCAATACGACATAAATGTTTATAACAATGATCATGTGCGCAGGCGGGTCATTGAAATGGAAAAAAAAAGACAACTACAAATATATAAACATATATAGACATGCATACACACACACACATATATATATATATATATAACCATACACATGTATATGCAAAATCACTGGTGATCTGGCTGTGCCTGGATACTGTTGGGAGCTTGCTTCCCTTGTCAGTCATTAAAATAAATGCTTTCTCATGGCTATGAATTGATTTGACTCTTATTTCTAGCAATACTGGTGCCGGATAGTGCCCTTAGTCACTGTTGTGACGTATATCTATCTATCTATTCATTAATAGTCAATATAAATCTTGGTTGGTTGGTTATTTTCTCCAGATATGTTTTATGTGTGTGTGTGAGAGAGAGAGAGAGAGAGAGAGAGAGAGAGAGAGAAAGAGAGAGAGAGAGAGAGAGAAAGAAAGAGAGAGAGAGAGAGAGAGAGAGAGAGAAAGAGAGAGAGAGAGAGAGAAAGAAAGAGAGAGAGAGAGAGAGAGAAAGAGAGAGAGAGAGAGAGAAAGAAAGAGAGAGAGAGAGAGAGAGAGAGAGAGAGGTGAATTGATCAATTTTTCGAGTCAAAATCGGGTTTGAAAATCTTGTTGAACGTTGGGAAGAAGTTGTAAACAACAAGAGTGAATACATTATTAATTAATTAGTTGTTATTTTTTTTTATTAAACCTTTTAAAAGATTTAAATAAAAAAAATAAACGGCGGGAACTTAGTTGCCAACCCAATATACATACATTCGTGTGTGTGTATATGTATGCATGCATGCATGAGAGAGAGAGAGAGAGAGAGAGAGAGTAAAGCATAACTTCAGTTGGTGTCGTACCACGTGTTTTGATTCGTTAAACTTTCAAAAAAAAAAAAAAAAAAAAAAGAAAGAATAAAGAATACGCATCTCATGAAAAAATATGTTTCTGAAGGAGTAGATTGCAATTATTCTGACAAATTTAGAAAATTAATGATAACTTACGCATATTGCAAATACAGAAATTATAAATTTGTCGCATGTAATTTTATTTTAAGGTAATAAATATTTTTCTTTTGAAAATTAGCATTCATTTCATCAGTTTGTATAATGAACGAGAAATTTTATAAAAGTTACATTGTAATAATTGTATGTATGCTGCATTTCCTGTTGTGACATATTGTGTCAAAGGTATGCTTTCAAAGTTAGCCGCCATGTGATGTTCCTGCCTACCTACCTACCTAAATCTATCTATCTATCTCTTTTATCTTTTACTTGTTTTAGTGATTAGACTGCGGCCATAGTGGGGCACCGCACCAAGGAATTCTAATCCACTCCAGCACCTATTTTCTTTGTGATCTTGGTACCTACAGTATCGGACTCTTTTGCCGAACCGCTAGGTTGCATTGATATAAACACATCAACAGCGGTGTCAGGAAAAAACAGAAAAAACGTTACAAACACAACCACACCACCTTATAATAAAAAAAGTGAAAAACTCCGTTTCTTCTAGAGATAGACATTGTCATTATCGACACCATTATCATCAGCAAAAACGTAGAAGATCAGTAAAAATGACATGAAGATGAGGCGTTTTAGGTTCTAACCGCGTAAGAGTCAACTTCACCTTTTATCCGTTTTGGATCGATAAATTTAAGTACCAGTCACGTACTTGGGTCGATGATACTGACGAACAGTCTTTCCTCAGATCTGTTGACCTACGGCCTCAATCAATATTCAAAATAAAGGGCGGTAGCAGAATCGTTAGAATGGCGAAGAAAATGCTTACGAGAATTTCTCATAGTGTTATACGTTCCATGAGTTCAAATCACAGCGATGTCAACTTTGCCTTTCAGGCCTAAGTACCAGCTGAATACTAAGGTCAATTAGTATGAATTAGTATGAATTAGTATGAATACTAAGGTCAATTAGTGAGGACTTGAACCTTCCCATAAAATGACTGGTTTTTCTGCCCAATTTCAAACAACTGAAGGCGCTGAGCTGGCAGAATCATTAGCGCGTCGGACAAGTTGCATGACTGCATTCCTTCTGGCCTTTTACTTTCTGAGTTCAAATCCCACCCAAGGTCGACATTTGTCTTTGATCCTTGAGCTGTCGATAAAATAACTCTCAGTTCTGAATGTGGGATGGGTGTACTTTATTTGCCCCTCCCTTCAAAATCTGTGGTTTTGTACACAAATTCCAAAGACATTTTTTATTATTGTTGGTGTTGTGTACTTCTGGCGATTGTTATTCCTTTCTTTATCCTCCTTCCTGCTCCACACACACACACACACACACACACACACACACACACACACACACACACGCACACGCACACACGTATATATATATAAGTATTCCGTATTCCAGTGCCTGAATATTTGATTTCCCCCGTCTCTCCCCCTCTCCCCTCTACTCCTCACCTCTCTCTCTCTCTCTCTCTCCCTCATTTTCTCCCTTCAAGAGACATTGAGAGAAAGCTGGCGGTTGGCCACACACTTCTTATACATCACGAGTTGAAAATTGCTAAAGAGAGGAGAGAGAGAGAGAGAGAGTGACAAAGTAAAACTGTGTGAGCGAGCTTGAGAGTGTGTGTCTGTATAAGGGAGAGAGATAGAAGCCGAAAGAGAGACAGAGAGTATTAAAGAGAAGCATACGTGTTCGTTTGTTTGAGTGTGTGTGTGTGTGTGTGTGTGTGTGTGTGTGTGTGTGTGCGTGTGCGTGCGCGCGTGAGTATGTACACAGAACGAGAAACAGGAAGAGAATATGAGTGATAGACAAGCGCATACGCATAAACATACACACACACACACACATATATACACACACACACACACACACACATATATATATATATACACACACACACACACACATATATATATTTGCACACACACATATGTCTGTGTGTATATGCATGCATGTATATATATATATATATATATATATATATATATGAATACACACACACACGTGTACGTGTGTGTGTGTTAAACGTTTCTATGTGCGTGTTTTTGTATGCGTGTGTGTTATTTGTGTGTATACAGGCAGAGAGAGAGAGAGAAAGAGAGAGAGTGAGGGAGAGAGAAAGAGAGAGAGTGAGGGAGAGAGAGAAAGAGAGAGAGTGAGGGAGAGTGGGAAGGAGACGCTACAATCAAATACATTCTTTTGGAAAGCTTTCTTTAGTGAGGACAACGATCAGCTCAGTGTAGAAAGTATCGGGAAGAAGACCGTTGAGGTTCCGTGATCTGAGGCGAGAGATCAGTGACCTGAAATTCTTAGTAGGGATCTAGGCAAGCAGGATATATTAATCATTTGATAAATACTGGATTTCTGGACCCCAAGCTGCCCTCGTTTACTTTGACTCCAGGCTTTGCAAAGTATGTAAGAATACGACAAAAATACGTATAAAAACTAGATGAATATTTCATCTAGTATTGCTTAGATTTCTCTTTCACTATATGCGTGTCTCTCTCCATATACATATATATATACATATATATATATATATATATATATATATATATATATATATATATACATATGTGTGTGTGTGTGTGTGTGTGTGTGTGTGTGTGTGTGTGTGGATACGCGTGCATTTATTTTAAATAATCTGAATGTGACTTCATAGTGTCGCCAAAGAAGGATTATCAAACGTTTTTATAGAGCTTCCTTGGAGAAACTTCGAAACTGCCATTAGCAATATTTAACAGAAATAAACATTTGAATCTATATTGTACGTAGTTGTTTTCTTTTATCTGATGTTTGTTAGCCTTTAACAAAATATTGCTAATAATGCTTTCTAACTTTGTCGCCAGGCCAGCAAGTTTGAGGGGGTGGGGGCCAAGTCGATTACATCGATCTCAGTGCTTGGCTGGTTCTTAATTTATCAGTGCCGAAAGAATAAATGGTAAAGCCGACTTCGCTAGAATTTGAAATCAGAACGTGATGAGTCGAACGAAATGTTGTGAACCGTCTTCGACTCTCACGACTCTAGCAGCTCGCTGCGTAAATAATGATACTAAAGATATGCAAACATCAGCTGAGCTTTGTAGAGTCTCAGTAACTGTTGAGGAAGAAGTATTTTCTGGCCTTGAAGAGATGGACCAGTCGTGGGGAGATGGACCAGCTGCTATGTAACAGGGAGGCCCAAGCTTTGGAAGATTTTGAGGACTGTATTTGTGCGCGGTTTATGAATAGGGTTGGGGTAGGTGATAATGCTTTCATGATACGAGTAACATTGGAAAAGAGAAATTTGGTACAACCGCACTGGAGGTTTCCCCCGAGGGATCTGATCGTAAACTCCTTGAGTGTGTAGTTTGTGAAGGACATGAGAGTGGGCGTTGTGGTGACACGGCGGGAAGTGAGTCGATGATGTAACGGAAGACGACGACAGTACAGGATAGAATCAAACAGCAAAACACGCCGGAGCTGATAAGATCAGTGGCATTCATAGAGTGCGCTCTGGTAGGAAGCTAACGGTGAGATGAAAGACGAGAGGAATTCATTGTCAGGTACACGCGCATGTGTGCACAGAGCAGCCCCCGCCTCCACTACTACACGGACTCCAACACACACACACACACACACACACACACAGTGTTCGCTTACGTGATCAGATAAGACACTTGAGACACCGAGAGAACCGAGAGAGAGAGAGAGAGGGAGGGAGAGAGAGAAAAATACAGGGGGGAGGGGAGACAAAGAGAAAGAGGACAGCATGGAAGGGTAATCACAGAATAAATTATTATACTCTACCAATGTATTGAGTGGATTTTCTCTTTGTAAATCTAAGCTTGCATGCAAGCATACATACTTGAAACATCCATGCATGAATACAAACATATGCATGAATACGTACATACGCACGTACGTACATATGTACATATAAATTTCATATCGTGCAATGTAAGCATTGGTCAAGAAACCTTATGTGGACATTACCGTTCATTAAACATGACCTGAACAACAAATGAAGTTTGTGCAACTCCTTCGACGCCAAACGCTGAATGCTCTCCTACAGCCATACGACGCCTATTCAAACGGTTTGCCAACAAACTGTCAGGAGATCGAACAACTACAGTTACAGTGGCTGTAATAAAAAATGATATTCCACGAATTGGCAGATCAAGGAGTATACACATTGGAAGGGGATTGTCTATGATAGCTTTCAAGAGAAGAGTTTCTGATTTTTAAACTTACGCCTTAAGAGAGACAACATCTATCTCATATACATAATAAAAAAAAAGTCCCCTAAGTCTAACTGTTTTTAACGAAAGCAACGACGAATTATAGAACAATTATAGAAAAATCACCGCATATTGGTAAATTAACGCTTGTTTATTATGTCGTCTCAACAGTTACAAAACAGTTTCTTGGAACGTTATAGTATCACAGAATGGTAAAACAATGAAAGAAGTACCATTGTGGATTTGGGAAAGGGGAAAAAAAATCTATCATTGATCGACAGAGAGCTGTCAATCATGTGGTGTTGCTTATGACAAGCAAATAGATGAATGATATATTTTGCACCAACGAAGTGTGAAAAATAGAATCGAAACTATGTTTGGCAACAGTAAAAAGAGAACGGATGAATATGGGTTGATTATCGTCAAACAAGAGCTAAAAACTGCCAGGGTAAAAATTCTGGCATCAGAAAAGGGGCAACTGTAAGAAAAAAAGAAATTAAGAAATTCCATCAAAACTAATCAACAGTTTACAGAAATATGAAGGGAAAACTCAATAATTGTCATAATTTTTAGGAAGATACTGGAGGGTGGTAAAACATTTTAAATTGAGAACGGAGTGGCAGCACGAAACCAGAAGCAAATGTTGTCTCTGTATTAAGCTGCATCAATGTTGATTTCTTTGAGATTCTGATACAAAGACTTGAGATAGCAAAGTAGAAGAGAAAACTTTGATTGCCAGACACTGGTATGAAAAATAAAAACGAGCGTTTTTCGGAGAAATCTTACTGAACCATTCCACTAAGTTCTCAGTGGAAATATAAATATACTGGACTGGTTGGCAGAAATAACGCCACTCACACAGAGAAAAACCGCAGGTAAATTGCATGTCGGATGTTTGAGTATAAAATGTAATAGAGACTGTTCGATCTTGTTCCTTTCACTTCAGTTAGGTGTGTGTGAGGGGGAGGGGCGCTGCGCCATTACAGCGTGTTGCTGCATTCGCAATTCGTCGGTACAGTCCCGGGTCCTCGCGGGCAACCCGTAATGATATTATTACTATCCCAGTGATAATAATAAAATCCCAGCCGAACAAGCAGCTGGGGAAGAAAAGAGTTGAGGGCTGCAAAGATTAACTTTTGATTAACGAAACTGTGACGGTAGAGGTATAACAGGTAAGCGAGGAAGTTGCTCGCAGTCTGACGGGATTATAAGAACTGCATTTAGTTAATCCATGGTTAATCCAGCTTCGCCAAATAACCAGATGCCATCATCAAGGCTCTAGAAAACTTGACATTGTTCCGAGCCATTATTCTGTGATTCTTTTATCACTCAGAGAATACAGTTTCGCAACGACTTCGAGGGGACTGGCACTTCTGTGATGCCGTTGGTCCTTTCAGTAAACTTCTTATCCATTTTGTTGAGGAAACATTGAAATGTATGCAAGAAAACCCGAAACCCTAAAACAACGCATAAGAGGCAAAAATAGGGATGGTGTGAAGAAGATACTCGGCCTAGTTACAGCAGTACACACACATATACGCAAGCACACATATGTACATGCACACACTTATATACACATACATACATGCATCATCAGTAATCCAGTATTAATAAACGAAGATGTTTTACTGAGTCGAAACATTGAGCCACGTTGTAGGAAAGCAACGAATACTGTATACATACATACATTTTATATATATATATATATATATATATATATATATATATATATGCGAGCGTGTGTGTGTGTGTGTTTAATATTGTATTTTATTGTGGATCCTATTTTTGACAGGAATTGCTTTCTCTCTCTCATCCCCCCTCTCTCTCATCCCTCCTCACTCTCATCCCCCCTCTCTTCTCATCCACCTATCTCAATATATAGATATTATTCCATTATATCTATCTATCTATCTATCTATCTATTTATAATTGAATTATACATACGTATAAACTTATGTGTTTCACATAATGGGCTACATACATGCATACATACACACACATACATACATACATAAACACATACATGCATACATACATACATACACACATACATACATACACACGTATACATATATACATACATGCATACGTCCGCATTCCATTGTATATTCTTCGCTTCCCGTCACGTTGATGCTACTCTGAATACAGAAGAAGCGAATCGCCAGGAAGTTCTCCGAGCTTCCGAAGAGCCAGGGTATTTCGTTTTTGGTTAATGCTGGAACAGAGATGGCAGCGAGGCTTTTCACTATTTTTAACGTCTTTTATTTCCGGCCTCCAACTTCTAAAATATCAACAGATGTAATATGGCAGTGTTACTGCATTAGGTTAGAATTACACACAGGAACACCCTCCGATTCTCTCCCCTCCCCTCACTTCTCACTTCTCTCTGTATATATGCACGAGTGTATGTGTGTGTGTGTTAGATACATAGTGTGTTAGATACATAGATAAAGAGATCTATATTAAGAAGCGCTATTTCAGATTTACTGTCTTATCGATCCACTTTCATTTCATACACACACACCCACACACACATATTTATATACAGATATATATTCACAAACACGCAACGCATGCTCACATATACATTTGAGGTGAGTGTGTACATAAATGAATGCATATATATATATATATATATATATATATATATATATATATATATATATATATATATCTTTAGTTTTTCTCTTTCTTTCTTTCTCTTATCCTTTTACCTCTTTTTCTCCAAGTATTCTATCCTATTATTCTGTCACTCTCTCTCCCTCACTCCTCCTCCTCCCTTGCTCACGTGGTTCCCACCTGACCATCTGCTATCTTTCTTTCTTTCTCTCCGTTGTAGCTAGAACAAGGAAGACGTTCTTTTAGTCTCCTGTCCTAGCTTAATTTACGCGTTCGCCACCACAACCTCGTTTAGGCAGCCCTTCCTGTTTTTTTTTTTCACTATCTTGTTTGTGTTACCTATTTTGACCCTCCGCAAAATCCCAAATTTTATTTAATTTGCTTTGCGGGAGCAACTGTTTTATTTCGGGACGGTCATTTTTTCTTGCTAGATAAGCACACGCAGTATATATTCGTTCTTCACTTCATTATTGTTTTTAATTTTGGGTTCATTGTCTGGAAATGTTTCTCCACACACCTGTGACCTCTTCAGCGACTTTCCATCCCACGTCTTTCCTCTTATTCTTTTTAGTTCATTATACACACACACACACACACACACACACACACACACGAATACAATGTAATTTTTAAAAGACAATTTGTACTAAAACTTTTCCTCTTTACGCATTGATTATTCTCTGATCAGAGCGAAGTTTCTTATACACGTCCTTACGTTGATCCACACGATTACACAACGTGTCGATCTGCTCCATTTGCTCTTATTCTATCTTCTTTCTCTTTGTTTAATGACTTCTTTAAAGTCACTTAATAAGTACTTTACTACACTATTAAATGTTAAACTATTCACTCCTTATTGTTAAATATTCCTTCATTACTTGATGCTGTCGAAATTCTCTTGTTCAAATTACTGCTTACATTTCTAACAATGGCTGCCGGTTTGATCTGTTGTCTATATATAATACTGAATTGTTGTTATTAGGCTTCATGTACGTTTGAAATATTCCACTGTTAAAGCCGAACGTTACCTTTAAAAACGTTAACTATTTCTGGCCAGTACGTAACTGTAATTTTTAGATTCAACTAATGGAATACTTTTATTAGATACTCATACATATTTCAGGATATCAATAGAACAACGTGGCTATGAAGTTGTCCATTAATGGTGTTGAAACTATGGGGAATTATGTCTAAAATATATGTTCCAGTGAAGTTGATCTCCGTTCTCATGTTTACGTCATAGAGAACTGAATACTATTTCTACAGCTATCTTCTACTTGATTGCAATATATATTTAAATTTAATAATAATCCTTTCTTTATTGGATGCAGTAACCTTTACATCCACTACACAACGTGAGAAACAAAAGAGAAGTACAGAGCATGTGGCGATATAAATATGTAATGCATACATATGAATGTATATATATATATATATATATATATAATAAATGGATGATGTCGTAAAAACGTAGTGCGCTATAATACAAGAGACAGGGCAAAAAATTGACTCCCCAAAAATAGAAATGTGGGCAACCATTAATAAACACCCTAGTACTTCCAGTAGTCCAATATAGTTTTAACATCATTAACTGGAATTGTACAGCGCTCCAACACCAGAACAGGAAGACAAGAAAACTACTAACTTTTATGAACATGCACCACCCAAAAGTAGATGTTGATAGGCTGTACCTACCTAGAAGTAATAGGGGGGGGGGAAGGAATGATGCAGGTAGAACTGTGTTCTATAAGACCCCCTCCCCCCACAATAGCAATGAACAAGTACTTATCCAATACAGAGGACTGGACGTTGATACTTGTGAGCAAACACGAAAGCAGCAAAAAATCACATTCTATTGTCAAGAAAGCTTGTAAATTCGCAAGGGAACCTGGCATTAACCCTGAAATATTTGAAGAGAGGGAAACCTCTGCCACAAAACAAGCAAAGTGGATCAAGCAGGCTGCAAAAAAGGACGGACAGAAACAAATTGAGGAACGATGGAGCCAGAAGCCTCTGATTCGACAGTATATACTTCGAAGTCGAAATGCTGATGTAGATCAAGCAACATCCCATCAGTGCACATGTCGTGCACATGTAGTTGTAATGCATGTGCCTGCTGTACCCTCATCAGACGGGTAGTCATAATGGGTATACTGGGCTTCGTATATTTTACCCCAGTGTCACTTTGACGGTATGCACTGCTCTCTCACTCAATAATAATAATAATGTTTTCACATTTTAGCTCAAGTCCAGCAATTTCGGAGGACGGATTAAGTCGATTACATTGAGTGCAGTGCTCTCCCAATACTTATTCTATCGACTCAGAAAGGATGAACAGCAAAGTCGAATTCGGCGAAATTTGAACTCAGAACGTAAAGACGGACGAAATACTGCTAAGCCTCTTGCCCAGCGTGCTAATGATTCTGCCGATAGTGATAACGTTTTATAATTTTGGGACAAGGCCTACATGTCTGAGGGGTAAGGGTTAGCTGATTACAGCAACCCTTGTACCTAATTGCAAGAGATTGGAACTCAGATTAGAACGAATCTGAACAGATTCGGTATTTCATTTTCCCGAATCTCCAACGATTCTAAAAGATCACCGTCTTAATAATAATAATAATAATAATGATAATGATAATGATAATGTTAATAATTTAAAAAATAAATTGAAGCAGTCAAAGAAAATATAATATAAATTTCCTTTAGTCTTCAATTCTTTATTCTTTAACTTCCAAGAACATTTTTCTTTGGAATCAAATATTCTGGAATAAAACTAAAACTACAAATATAAAAAAGCAAAACAAGTGTAAAAGTCAAATATTGGTTTGTTTCTGTCTCCTTTTCTTCGCTCGCTTTCTTTTTTTTTTTTATTTGTTGTGTGGAGTTAGTCAGAGTTCGTTTACTTTTTGTCTTTTGTTAATCTTTTCGAAATTTCAAATATTTTCATGAACTGGAAACATAGAAGTGAATATGAAGGAATCTGAAATTTCATTTTAAATTCGAACTAAAATTTATTATTATAAAAAAATAAAAATAATAATAGTAGCAACAACAAAATAATAATAATAATAATAATAATAATAAATTTTTCATTGAATTTCTTTAGGGGGGAAATCAAATTTCAATAACAGCGGTTTAAATTAAATTTTACTTTATGATTCTTCTAATTGATATTTTTCCATGATTTTGTGAGAGAAAGAGGGACAACATACATGGCCCTTAATCGGTATCTCCGAGTCTGTTGAAAGGAAGAAAGCGTTCCTTAGATGATCGGAAACCTGGTTCGAATACTCATGACAGTGAAGACTCCATTAAAGGCTCTCAACCGCGGTCGGGTTGTAGTATTGAGCAAAGTGATGCTTTAAGTCTAGTGCCATCCTAGAAGGCAGGAACGGTCAGACCGTTGACGGGGTTACTTCTGTACAGTTTCTACTTGAATTTCATACAAGGCTTTGCTTGCCCCGAAGCTACACCTAAAGGGCCACGCAAAAGAAGAAAAAAAGGGCAGCAAAATGAAAACTGGAACAAAGACACTGATACAAACACTAAGATGAGAAAATTGGAAAGAATAAAAAGTCTCTGAGAGGGGGGGGAGATAATGGCAAAAACATTCAGGTGCTTTAACGGCAGAAATTCTATCGGAACGACTTCACTATTCATTTGGCGTATGTAAGCAAATATGTGTGCATATAAATATATACATGTGTGCGTGTGTGTGTGTGTGCGCGTGCGTGTAGACACGTGGTTTAGTGGTAAGGTAGTTGGACTCATGGTCGTAATATCGTTGTTTCGATTCCAGGACCAGGCGATGCGTTTTGTTCTCGAGCAAAACAGAATCCGGAAAACCAGCCTCTAAGGAGTCTGTATGACTCGGGACGGTGCTTTATATATATATATATATATATATATATATATATATATATATATATATATATATATATATATATATATAGTTCAAATTTACAGAAAACAAAAGACAAGCGAAGGAACAACAATCAGGTGTAATTGATTTAATGATTTAATGCTCTGGAAGAATGGAAAAGTCTTTGACGTTTCGAACCTACAAACTTCGATAAAAAACGGAGAGGAAACGCAAGGAACGGAGAGAGAAAAAAAATGTAGGGTTTAAAGGTTCAGCAAAGGTGAAATGGCCGGAAGAATGAGAGGCTGGGTGAAAGGATATTAAAGTGGAATATCTACAAGAAGGCACTCAACTTCAGTGCTTCACTGTGGGATAGAACCCAAGCGAACATGAAACGAATTTCGTAATCCTATCTTGCCATGTATGCTTGCCATCTCCCAAGTAATTTTTGTGAGAAGTGAGTTGAATATAAAAATATGTGATGGTCACGGCTGAGACGCCTTTGATCACAAGTCTGCTCCATCAAATTTGATGTGAAATAAACAACGAAAACAACAATAACAACATCAACAGCAACTGCAACAACAGCAACAAGAAAAGCCACAAGGGATAAAAGGACTAAACCATCACCAGCCACAATATTAACTTTCAAATAAAGAAAAAAAAAAAAAAACTTAAATTTTAATCAATGGAAATAAATAAAAAATTATAAAAAGATTTTTAATGAATAAAACAACATCGAACATAAAATAGAAAACAGAAATAAAATGAAAATAAGTTGTAAAATAATTAAAGCTAATTTTTCAATATGGAAAATAATAAAAATTTTCATTAATAATAATAATGGCTTTCGGCGCAGTGAGGAAAAAAAAAAAGATAAATTTTATGGGAGGGAACAGTCGATTTAATCGAGCCCAGTACTTGACTGGTACTTTATTTTATCGACCCTGGACGGATGAAAGGGAATATTGATTGTGGCAAGATTTGAAATGTGAAAGTAAAGAGTTGTAGGATTAATAAATTTTTTCAATAATTCAAATATTAATGTTCTTGATCTTGTTGCTAAGGTGCAGGTGAACATTGATTAAGCAATTTTACAAGTGTATCTCGGAATACATAATCCAGTGCATTTTTCTTTTATTAAGACGATTCCCCTGCTATTACTAGTTCGTATCTAGACTGAGATTTCTAATACAGACACAAACATCCACCATTCAATATGTAGGCGATTCATTATTTAGCTTGATTTCTTAATTATATTTCTCACCAAACATGTAATTGGTTAGGGTTACACGTCACATTTATAGGTTTTGGCCACTTGTTCTTTTGTGACCATTCTTTGGACATGCTGGAGCACTGCTGTTGCTTTCAGATTCACTGCGTCGTTGTTTTCCATCGTTTCTTCTTTCTCGAATTGCCATTATTAATTTAACTAATTAATTTGCATTAAAGACTCAACTTGTCGCCCAGATAAACACATCAATCAGGCACCTGGGTTTCCTTTATTGGAATCCATTCTGTTGGGAGCACTCAGAGCAGGTCTCAGGTTTGGAGAGGTGGGGACCTCCCTCCTTACCTTTCACCAGTCTCAGAGACCTCGTAATCAGTTAAGAGCACCGCGTTCCATTCTGACCAAAAGATCAAAAAATATTATCGTTATTATTAATAGAATTAAAACTTAGCAAAATCGTCAAAATAGCGGGTCTCTTTCAGTTTTACGTTCTGAGTTCAAATTCTGTCGAGGTAAGTTTGCCTTTCATCATTTCGGGGTCGACAAATTAGTACCTTTGGGGGTACTGGAGTCCATGTGCTCGACTTTCTCTCCCTTAAAATTGCTGGACTTGTGCCAAAATTTGAAACAATTATTAATCATGGAATTTTATTTTCTTAACGTTCGAAGACATCGTTCACTGTTTATTGTATTTTTATATCTAACGCAACTGTAATTTGCTTATAAAGTTATATCAAGCGCTTTGATTTCAGTTAATTATGTCAGACGTTTTGTCTTAAGACCAAAAACCAAAACATCTCAAAACAGCAAGACATAAGAAAGAAAAGACAATAAGAAAGATATGCACATGAAAGTCTTCAAAGCCGACGAATATCTGGACAACTTACGTTTGGGACATTGAAGTCGTTTAATTCGGACATATGGTTAACGCTAGATAGACAGTTGCATACGCAATCCCTTTTGGACTGCTATGCAATCAGATCTACATGTGTTTTCCAAACCAACAAATATTATATGTTGCCTCTAAAAAACATACATTTTATACATACATCTTACGATATTTACTGAGTGATTGTAAGCCCGTTTCTAAGCACTTAAGGTTAGCAGTCTCACTCATTCTATCTCTACCTTACTGCTTATGAGTAAGTATGTACACGTGCATATGCGTGTACACACACCTATGAATATGTATGTATGTATATATATATATATATATTATAGGTGTATGTATGCATGTATTTGTATATCTACATACACAATGCAAATGGTAAACTAAGACATATATTCAAATATGGATCTTCAGAAAAGGCATCATAAATATCGACTGATATCAAAGAGTCTCATGAGAAATAG
>NC_142954.1:25864896-25870140 GCF_046866305.1 Octopus bimaculoides
ATTTCTATATTTGTTTATACATATATATATTCATATAATTCTTGTGATTATATACGAGAGCGTGTGTGTGTGTGTGAGTGTTTGAGATTACGTGTGTTATTGATGTAATCAAAGCTGAGATAAATCGTTCGGTTAATTATTAGTTCAGGAATCTCGACATTTGATGTCGCTCTATATGTCGGATTGATCATTCGATAAAGATTTAATTCCAACGAAGCTAATGTTACCAGAGATATGGTGCCACTGTTGTAGCAGGATTTTTAATCGGAGGTTTCGTAGCAAATGAAAAAGCAAACCTCTTGATGTAATATTTATCAAACCTTTAACAACAAGGTTTTGAAGATTCATTTGGAAGGAAGAATCTCCTAAGATCTTACAATAAATATCTGAAACAATATTTTAACAGGTTGGTTTTATTGAAAATGCTTGAACCGTACTTTTGCGTTTGACTGTTTTCGAGAAACTTTTTGTAGCAAGGTAATTTAGAAGACATTTCGCGACAGAAAAGGCAGAGTGGTTAGGAAGCTCGTTTTGCAACCCCGTAGTTTCGGTTTCATTACGTATACACACAGAGACACAGTCAGATACGTACACAGAGGTATATACATTTATATATATTTAATTAACATAATAGGGTAAAAATTTTGATATTAATTAATATCAATTTAATACCAGGAAACCAGCACATTAAAAGAATCAGAAGATTCAGAAAAAATTTTCTGAGATCTCAAAAGGATTATAGTACTTGTGTATATAAAAGAGACCACTAAGTGGACTGCTAATGTGCTAGAAGAAGATCACTTAAAAATTCTCGAAGAAAATTCAGCGAAGCAAAAACATGCGGGCGAGACTAGCGAAAATTATAAATACCTAGGTTATCTGTAGACCATGGTTTCAAAATCAACACTTTCTTAACGAAAGTATGTTTCTCTTCAGTACAGACTGCAATAACGATTATAATCCAACAGAACCTAGGGCTAGTTGTCTCCAACGAATGAAAACATGTGCACGGGATTCTATTACATACAAAGAGTAATATTCAAAAGTCTTAGTTTTGGCGCGCTAAATTCGGAAATATCTCTGCAGCAAATAATTTCTGCATCGAATTTACCAACTTTGAGAAACGTGATTATGGTTACTTAAAATAATTGGGTAAAAAATTTGATATTAATTAATATCAATTTAATACCAGGAAACCAGCACATTAAAAGTTGGTAAAAACTTGCTAACATCTCAATCTGGAAGTTCGGCAAAGGAAACCGATAGAAAAGTACCAAGTTGAATGATAAATACTGAGGTAAATTTGGTTGACTAAACCCTTCAAGCCAGTGCCTCAGCATGGCTCCAGCCCCGTGGCCAAAACGTGTGGAAGATAAAATATCTCTTTATATAATTCTATATTCCAAGATTTTATAAAGAGAAGAAAGAACATCTGGTAAACGATTACACGTTAGATTTCATGGAGTAAAGCTTTTGTTTTCATATCATAAACCGTGTTTGCTTTCTCGTCTATCCATGTATTTATTGATTGACTGTAACTAGATAGGTAGCACCTGACGTAGCAAGACCTTAAATGTCAAACAACCGACAAGAAGCGAGTGTCTATGTGGTCGCATTGTATGCTAGACACTACAGCCAAAACTCACATCTATCACAATACGGAGGAGGAAATAGAAGATATTATCGTCCAAATACACTTCCGCTGAACAACAATAAAAATCGGAAAGCAAAGTAATCCCGATTGTAATGTCTTTAGTCAGATTGCAACGTCTGTCTCTTGTTGGGTCCACTCTTGGCCTGACCTTGGGTTAAAATACAATAACAATACAGTAGAAGTCCACATCTACAGAACTGAAAAATGTGGGAGTTTAGCCATCATATTGAAAGAATCTGGCACCGAAACCAAAGTGCTCGCACCAGAGGTGGGTGCGAGTGGGTTTTGTGTTCGAGTCCGCCTTTGGGAGAACGAGGACCTTAAGGTAATAGAGAAGCATGTGAGAGTTCCAAATAGAAACAGAAACAAGTGGATTTTTGAAGGCAGAGCAGCAATGCGTCACAGACCAAACTAGTTTCGACATACGAGGCACCTTGTTTCTGGGACGCGTTAACCATTCAAAAAAAATTCCAGTGCACTCATTGGAACAGGGTGTGGCATTGTAGTGATATCGCTAGAAACCCGAGACGGTAGCCAGAATGTAAACAACGGCAGATCAACAGAAATATATATAGTTCTAGTGCCATTAACATAGGAGAAACTGGCAGAGAAAAAAAAGAATCTCTTTGATTGTGGTAAAATTAAAATTTGTCCCTTAAAAACTGAATATTTGAGGAAAAGTTTAGTAGACCAATGTAAGATTACATCAGAAGGAAATTCCTTTTTTTATGCCGGTGCCTCCCCGACATGCTTTAATCAAGGCAGGCAAACCATTTAAATTCATTTAAGGATAGACTTAAAATACCCAACAGTAGCTCGAGCAAGTTCGGCTGGTCCCTTAGGGATAAAAACGCTAGCTTTAATATAGATTGGGAAAGAATTAGCATATCTTTTTTAATAATCATAGTAACACATGTAAGACACAGAAAACTTCTATATAATTTATAAAAAGAGGAAAAACATGTAATTGTTTATAGAGGGAATATACCAAATTTTTACATAGAAACACCAGTTGCTTAACAGTAGACTCGAACAGGTTTTAAGATATCTGCACACATATGGAAAACCCTTTAAATACTTTCATGCAGGTGGTGGATAGGATAGTATCCGCTACGCAAATGTGAGGCACCTGAATTTAAGGGGTAAATGTTATAAAAATATATCTGGTTTAACTTTCAAGTAGTTATTGATATTTTCACCAGCTTAAAATGTCTTTTTTATAATCAGAGTAACACATGTAAGACCCAGAAAACTTCTCTATAATCGAAACCTCAATTAAACAGTACATTTTCCCTATAAACACCATAAATAAGCTCTTTATACGACAGACATATAATTATTATCTGACAGAAATATTTAAAATAAATTTTAATTTCTTTAAACCGTTTCAATACATAGCAGTTGTACTAAACATTGAAGATATATACGTTGACCTATTTATACAGAACTCTCAGTTTCTTGTTCCAACTAAGGTCGACATGAAATCAAATACAAGCACAAGTTTTATAGTCTTATCATGTTTCTACAGCTCACTCTCAACACCACTTTCTTTATGCAGCTAAAACCATACTAATATATATATATATATATATATATATATTATATATGCGTATTTATATATGCATACGTTTATGTGTGTGTGTGTGTGTGTGTGTGTGTGTGTATATATATATAGGCGCAGGCGTGGCAGTGCTGTAAGAAGCTTGCTTCCCAACTACAGAGTTCTGGGTTCACTCCCACTGCGTGGTACCTTGGGTAAGTATCTTCTACTATAGGCGTAGGAGTGGCTGTGTGGTAACATGTGGTAACCTCATGGTTCCAGGCTCGAACCGACCAAAGCCTTGTGAGTGGATTTGGTAGACGAAAACTGAAAGAAGCCCGTCCTACATATAAATATGTATATATCTATTTATGTGTGTCTGTGTTTGTCCCCACTCCACCGCTTGACAACCGGTGTTAGTGCTTTTATGTCCCCCGTAGTCTAGTGGCTCGGTAAAAGATATCGATAGCATAAGTGCCTGGCTTAAAACAATAAAGTACTCGGGAGAATACATTCGACTATAAATTCTTCAAAGTGGTCTGCACATTAACGATTAGGTAAATATTCCATAGAATTCTATGGTGAATACATCTGTACTGACAGAGAATTAAGTCCGGGAAAAGCCGAATCGAACGGTGCCTACAGACGAGGCTACAGAATTAGCCGAAACTGAACGGTCAGTATAAAGAATTCTCGAACGGTTTTTTCAGGCGATTACAATCCCTGTCAGTACACATATATACAATTAAGTGCTTTAAGAACAGCACCAACGCTTTTTAGTTCTTATTTCTAGCAATGTATGTATTCTACCACCTTAGACTTTTCTGCACAAGATGAAGAACAAAAGTCAGAGATTAATGAGATGGAGTTTATCTTTGCAAGAATTTGATCTCAATATTCAACACATTAAAGGTAAAGACAATGTCATTGCGGATGCTCTATCTCGTGCTGGCTAGTTGTAATGGGATCTTACATGCATTGGTATCCCTTATGCAGTTCTCCTAAATTTGTAAATAAGAAAGTTTTCACTGCGTTCAACTTTCTTCCTTTAAGGGGAGGGAATGTTATGTATACCTATAATATAATGAAGGGTGAGAACTTATCCTATATTTTCCGAAGCTGGCGAGATAAACGTTTGTCAACGACCGTTTGGCAGAAGTGAAATAAACGTTGGTATGGATAACCAAATATATATACAGGAAGTTAGCATGGCACGGATAGAACCAAAACGAGAGACGGAGCCGCATACAGGTCGGACCGTTCACCACCTACCTTGAAACAATTGAGACTGGACATAATCTCCATCTACGACCATTTACTCCCCTGTTTGAACACTTTGTTGTTGCGATCAGAGGTTTACCCTTTTTTCTTACATTATAATTTGTCTGATCGTAATAACAAGCAAAAATGTGTATATACATTTATACATGTGTATATATATATACATATATATATATATTATACATATGTATGTGTGTGTATATATATATGTGTGTGTATATATATATATACATATATATATACATATGTTTGTGTGTGTATATATATATGTGTGTGTATATATATATATACATATATATATACATATGTATGTGTGTGTATATATATATGTGTGTATATATATATAATATACATATATATATATACAAGTATATATATGTGTGTGTATATATATATGTGTGTGTATATATATATATATACAATATATATATACATATGTATGTGTGTGTATATATATATGTGTGTGTATATATATATATATACATATATATAATACATATGTATGTGTGTGTATATATATATGTGTGTGTATATATATATATATACATATATATATATACATATGTATGTGTGTGTATATATATATGTGTGTGTATATATATATATATACATATATATATACATATGTATGTGTGTGTATATATATATGTGTGGTGTATATATATATATATACATATATATATACATATGTATGTGTGTGTATATATATATGTGTGTGTATATATATATATATACATATATATATATACATATGTATGTGTGTGTGTAT